>NW_012140525.1:3413637-3415647 GCF_000956105.1 Propithecus coquereli | reverse complement strand
ACTGTCTTTCTTTCTCTTTCTTTTTCTCTCTCTCTCTCCTCCCCCCACTCTCTTCTTTCTTTTCTTTGCTTTCTTGTTTTATTGCTTTTGTTTGTTTCTGGTATCGGGGACCAGAGCTAACATGACCATTAACAAGACAGGATGTGAACACTTGCTTTTGTGTAACCAATGCTGGGCAACATACAGACAGAAAGAAGCATTCAGTTAAAACTACAGTAGGGGCTACAGTTCATCTCTTTCTTTGTTCTAAATTTTCCACAGGAACCAATAATAATTTACTTTCTGTATCTATGTAGAGAAATATGTCTGCATGGTACAAAGAGTAGACTACAGCCTCCTGGAAAATGCACGGTTTTCCCAACTGGCTCCTGTCTGGATCCGCAACAATGTTTGCACTAAGACCATTCTTCTCTCTGGCTGCTCACAGTCAATAACTAAGCATGGATGGTAATAGTTCAGGACTATTCATGTAGGATATGGCGCTCTCTTAATGCATAACTCGGCTTGAGGACTCCCTGTCAGCCTGACTGAAATTACTCAGAGCTACACTACAGCACTCCCTAGCCCATCTTTTTTTAGTTTCCTCTCTCTTTCCCTAGGTGTCAGATCTGCATCAACTCTGAAGTCTCTTCATGCCTATTCCTGTTTCCTCATTACCTCTCTGGCATCCCTCTAGTAAATATCTTGCACATCCAACCCTGTCTTGGCATCTTCTTGGAGTAACTGAATTAGCATGTTCCTAAATTAAATTATAAGGTCCCATACTGTATGTAGGAAGAGTATATTTTCTTTGTGTCCTCAGTATATGCCCAAGGCCTTTTTACTTAAATTCCAGGGACATTATAAAATTGAACAACTCTCGCTCACATAAAAAATTTTGTCACATGGTATCAACCAAGAATAAGATGTTTATAAAGTGTTTTAGTTAGTTAAAGGATCATTGATTTTCCCATATGTCAATTTCATTAAAAGAAAATTTTTAATCTCAAATTTCAGCACTCAAATTATTGTGGTAATTGTTAGAACTACTCTGAAATGGCCACTTTTCAACAATGAACATTAAAGTTACACCAGTATAAGGTAAATATGGGATTTTATAATAAGTTATAAAAAAATGTTAATGCTTTCAAATTTGTTTTCCAAACAGAAAAATACTAAATCACCCTATATCTCCATAGATATGCTTTAGTGCTAACATTTATCGAGATTCTATTATCACATTTCACAAGAAATAGGACCTATTCCTATTCCCAGGGAATTTCTAGGCTATGGGTAAACTTGAATGAATAATGAAGTTGGCTTTTTTCCTCCTTCAGTAACCCTGTGACTGACAAGGCACTTGAGAATAGCAGAGCTTTTCAGTTTAGCTTTAGGTTTTAAAATGTGTGTTTGAGAAAATTAGAGAGTGTGAGGATTAATGAAGTGGCATTTACAAAGGCTCCTTGGCATGCCTGGTGGCTTTTTTTCCTCTCCCAGTGTCCCAGAGGTGACTTGACTTAGTTATCTTAGAACAGGTCTGCCCCTGGCCCCCAGACCCTTTGTCAATGCCCAGCACTGGAATGCTTTATAAGGCCCTGTCCAGAACAGTCTCAGCAGCACCACATGATTTTTTTCCTGGAACTGTATGGAGAGCAGTAATTGTGCAATATTCGTGGATATTGTGAAATGAGATCTGTGTGTCAGAAACAAGAGAAAATATTCCAGAGCTGTAATATATCTGTTTTATGTTCTCTGTTGCCAAGTTTCTGCAGCTACTTACAAAGATTTTTCTTTGTCACTACCCAGATTCTCAGAAGACTTACTTCAAAATAGCATAAATAAAACAGTAAATGTGTTATGCAATGATCTGACCTGCTGTTCTTAATATATGACAAATTAATAACTTCTAGCAGGGCACAGTGGCTCATGTCTGTAATCCTAGAATTCTGGGAGTCTGAGGCAGGAGGATGGCTTGAGGTCAGGAGTTTGAGACTAGTCTGAGCAAGAGGGAGACCCCATCTCTACTAAAAA
>NW_012140525.1:3412244-3413587 GCF_000956105.1 Propithecus coquereli | reverse complement strand
AGTGTACTACTGTGATAATTTCCTAGCCACCTCCCGTTATTATTTGGTGAGCTCAAGTGTTGTGGGTAGCCCTTTAAAATGGCATGTGACACTAATCGCCTCCAGGTGAGCAGTTCTTCTCTCCACTAAATGGTGTATTGTCATACAAAATGCCTCTCCTGTATTTTTCATTATGTTTAGTGCAATACTGTAAACTTTGAATAACACCCTAGAACCCAAACAAAATGCCACTAGTGATACTGGAAGTGCTCCCAAGAGGCAGAAAAAAGTCAAGACATTACGAGAAAAAGTTTAATTGACTGAGATGTACCAGAGATTGAGGTCTGCACATGTGGTTGCCCTCCATTTCAAGATAAATGAATCCAGCAGAAGGACCACTGTAAAAAAATAAAATAAAAAGTGAAATCTGTGAAGTTGTCCTTGTAGCTACGTCAGGATGCATGGAAACTTTGCACTCTTTGCAAAATACCTTTTTTATCTCATGTTGAACGTGCACCTTTTGTGTGAGTGTAAGATTGCCATATGAAAGGCATACCTCTCTAGACTCTTACATGTAATGTGAGAAAAAACAATGTCATATATGACAACCTAAAGCAAAAGGAAAGTGAAAGACCTAAAGCTAGAGAACTTAACGCTAGCAAAAGATGGCCTGATAATTTTAGAAAGAGGTTTGGCTTTAAAAAGTCACAATAACGGGAGAAGCAGTTTCTGCCTGACAAGAGGCAGCAAAGTTTCCAGCTGTGATTAAGAAAATCATTGAGAGAAGGCCAGGATGCGGTGGCCTAGCACTTTGGGAGGCTAAGGGGGGAGCATAGCTTGAGGCCAGGAGTTCCAGACCAGCCTGGGCAAAAAAATTGAAAAAAAAAAAAAAAAATTAGCTGAGTGCAGTGGCACATCCCTGTAGTCCCAGCTACATGGGAGAATGTGGCAGGAAGATTGTTTGAGTCCAGGAGTTCAAGGTTGCAGCGAGCTGTGATCATGTCACTTCACTCTAGCCTGGGCAACAGAATGAGACACTGTTTCTAAAATTAAAAAATAAATAAATAAAATCAATGAGGAGAAAGGATATCTGCCTGAACAGTTTCTAATTCCACCAAAAATGTCCTATTCTGAACAAAATGCCACAGAGGACATTTATTAGTAGGGAAGAGAAGCAAGCACCAGGATTTAAGACAGAAGGGGGTAGGCTAAGTCTACTGTTTGCCCAAATGCAGTCTGATTTATAGTACAGGATTGTCTTTACCTATAAAGCTGCTAGTCACTGAGAATTGAAGGGAAAAGATAAACATTAGCTGCCAGTCTTTTGATTGTGCACCAAGAAGGCCTGGATGAGAACCTTTTCT
>NW_012140525.1:3411190-3412194 GCF_000956105.1 Propithecus coquereli | reverse complement strand
AAGCTGCTAGTCACTGAGAATTGAAGGGAAAAGATAAACATTAGCTGCCAGTCTTTTGATTGTGCACCAAGAAGGCCTGGATGAGAACCTTTTCTCTGATTGGTTTCATTGATGCTCTGTCCAAGAAGTCAGGAAGTACCTTGCCAGTAAGGAACTGCTTTTTAAAGTTCTTTTGAAATTAGACAATGCCCCTGGACTCCCAGAACCTCATGATTTCAACACCAAAAGGGTTGAGGTGGTCTACTTACCCCCAAACACATCTCTATTTTAGCTTCTAGATCAGGAGGTCATAAGGACGTTTAAGACTCATTACACACAGTCCTCTATGGAAATGATTGCCAATGATATGGAAGAGAACCCTGACAGGAGAACATCAAGAAAATCTGGAGGTTTATACCGCTAAAGATGCCAGCATTGTAATAGAAAAAGCCATGAAAGTCTTTGAGCTTGTAACAATAATTCCTGTTGGAGAAAACTGTGTCCAGATATTGTACATGACTTTATAGAATTTACAACAAAGGCAATTAAGGAAATTATGAAATAGATGGTGGATAAGGCAAAACATGTGGGGGTGGGGGGTTTCAAGGGTAGACCTTGGAGAAATTCAAGAGCTAATAGACACCACATCAGAAGAATTAACAGAAGACCACTCAATGGAGATGAGTGCTTCCAAACCAGTGCCAGACTGTGAGGAAGAAGATGTAGAAGCAGTGCCAGAAAATAGACATTAGACAATCTGGCAGAAGGATTCTGATTATTTGAGACTTCATTTCACTTTTTTTTTTTATTTCAGAGTATTACAGGGGTACAAATTTTTTGGTTACATAAATTGCTTTTGTACCATTTGAGTCAAAGTTGTAACTGCTCCCATCCCCCAGATAGTGTGCATTGTAGCTGTTAGGTGTGGATTTACCCATCCCCTCCTCTTCCTCCTTCCTGCTTGATTTCCAATGAATGTTATTTCAGTAAGTGCACATAAGTGTTGATCGATTAGTTCCAATTTA
>NW_012140525.1:3408233-3409019 GCF_000956105.1 Propithecus coquereli | reverse complement strand
TATACAAAAAATAAATGAGTACTAAACTATGGTTCTTTTCCAAAGCTATTTCATTATTCCTTTTCCTACGTGGACCCCTGCAAAAGGAAGTTAGCTAACCCTCAACAGTCACCAGCCATTTTTCACTCTGAAGAAAGATGATAATTTTCACTGCCGCGAGTTGTATGACCCAACCCTAGCGCGCCCGACTGTAAGGACTAGCAGTACCTCCCTCATTAAGGTGACTCAGGCCAGTGGTTACCTGCACAGATGTTCCTATAACAATAATCTTCCTCTTCTGGTAACTTTTTTTAGTGAAGTCTGTAATTATATATGAAAGTTTATGTTTTCAAATTACATCTGTGGCCAAAGTCTGCACTACATGTGCGTCTTCTCACAATGTCTGACAGAGATATTTTCAGATTAGAAATAAATGGGAATGTTTCCACATGTAGGACTTTTCTGTTTTCAGAAAAGTTCATTTTCAATTCCGGCAACTATGTACATTGTGCTCTATACCCACATTCAATTTAGGCCAAAGTGCTTTCTGATGTAGAGCATTGTAGTGGACTGTGCTCTTTCAGCCTGACAAATGGTAATTTGGTACAGTAGGAAGTTCTTATTTAGCTGGAGTGGGTTAGGGAGTCCATGGCTAATAGAATTCTCCTAAATTAGTGGTTGAGACATTTCTGTTACCTTAATTTCACATTTTCCCTTTGCCTAAATTTAGAGATTAAGTCTACTCCCTGGGAACTTCATCTTAAATTAGTAAGAAGTAAGGCTTCACTATCTAATTTTTTTCTGTTT
>NW_012140525.1:3405659-3408178 GCF_000956105.1 Propithecus coquereli | reverse complement strand
TTTTATTTTTTTTTTAAGTATACAAAAAATAAATGAGTACTAAACTATGGTTCTTTTCCAAAGCTACTTCATTATTCCTTTTCCTACGTGGACCCCTGCAAAAGGAAGTTAGCTAACCCTCAACAGTCACCAGCCATTTTTCATTCTGAAGAAAGATGATAGATAATTTTCACTGCTGCGAGTTGTATGACCCAACCCTAGCGCGTCCCACCGTAAGGACTAGCAGTACCTCCCTCATTAAGGTGATTCAGGCCAGTGGTTACCTGCACAGATGTTCCTGTAACAATAATCTTCCTCTTCTGGTAACTTTTTTTAGTGAAGTCTGTAATTATATATGAAAGTTTATGTTTTCAAATTACCTCTGTGGCCAAAGTCTGCACTACATGTGTGTCTTCTCACAATGTCTGGCAGAGATATTTTCAGATTAGAAATAAATGGGAATGTTTCCACATGTAGGACTTTTCTATTTTCAGAAAAGTTCATTTTCAATTCCAGCAACTATGTACATTGTGCTCCATACCCACATTCAATTTAGGCCAAAGTGCTTTCTAATGTAGAGCATTGCAGTGGACTATGCTCTTTTCAGCCTGACAGATGGTAACTTGGTACAGTAGGAAGTTCTTATTTAGCTGGAGTGGGTTAGGGAGTCCATGGCTAATAGAATTCTCCTAAATTAATGATTGAGACATTTCTGTTACCTTAATTGCACATTTGCCCTTTGCCTAAATTTAGAGATTAAGTCTACTCCCTGGGAACTTCATCTTAAATTAGTAAGAAGTAAGGCTTCACTATCTAATTTTTTTCTGTTTTTTTAGGCCAAAGACTTTCTATCCTTATAAGAATAGTTCCATTATGTTCTTTTTCAGATGTTTTTTCCCTTCATAATTTAGTTGTGCATGAGGCTATCCCATCACTTTCTTAAACTGTAATTTTACCACATGTAGGAGGCTGGCTGACAATTGAGCTGTAGACATCCTGCAAAGCATCTTTAGTTGCCTTTGTTCATCATGTTAGCTACAAAATAGAATTACTTTGTCCTGTAAAAGACAACCTTCTATGGCCGAATGATGGCTGATTAGAGCAACAGTCACAGGGATTAATAAATGATGCAGCCCTATGTAATAACTACAACTACTCAGGTTAATTTGGGAAAGGTTTACATTATAATACTTGCTTTTCAAATGCCATCCTTGAATACAAGTATGAATAACCATAGAACCTCAAAAGAACCAAAAGAATTACTACCCCAAGGGAAAAAAAAATAGTAATGACTTCACAACCACATAGAATTCAGTACAATGGATACAGTATAATGTAAAATAGAATACAGATTATTGAGGTATTTGTGAAATAAGTTCTCCCTACTCCACCCTCACCATTCTTTCCATTTTATTATTTTTCATCTAACTAACTATGTGGGGGATGAGGGGTGTCTCTGCATTCTGTGTAAGCTGTCACTAGCCTGTATGTATACAAGGAAGAGACATAAATCTGAAATAATCCCTAAATATCCTCTGCTTTGCTTCTCTCCATCCTTAGCAAAGGCAAAACAAAATGAAAATGAAATAAAAAGAGCTGCAGAGCCACATTGTGCCTTGAGTATGGTCTGTGTGTCTACCAGTGCCAAAACATTCTCCTGCTGTTGCTTGCACCTCTTTCATGTCTGAATAGTGAGTCACCTGTACAAAAGCTTAAGAACAAACCACACTGGGAGAAGCCAGCCAAGGATCTCTGCATAATTACCACGTAGAAAAAAAGTAATTGTTTCCATTTGTGGAAAATATTTCTTTGATTTCTTCCTTTATACCATGAGGTGATTGGGAAAATTAATCTGTAAATCCCTTCAGGAGCAAACATTCTAATTTTCTTTAAAGAACCTTTATCGTTACATAAGATTATCTCATTAAGCTTTACTTGTCCTAGGCAATAGGAAGGCAGTAGGTGATAATGAAATAGGAAAGAAAAAGATTTCAAGAGTTATGCTTTTACTAGTGAAAATAAGGTGTTAAACACACTTTTAAATTAAGCGTTTTCTTAAATTTAGGATTTGAGCAACTGTTTGATTTCCTTTCCAGAGGCTTTTTGTGAAAATTTCTGCTTTATGAGGAGGCAATGTGAAATGCATTGACATTATTAAACCTGCTAAAGCCTATTCCCAAACTGAGGATTTATCTGGTATACTGACTAAAGAATAATTTCCCTTTTGATGAGAGTAAACTATATAGAAACTTTTCATTTCTTTGAGTGTTAACATCTTGAGTTTATCATTTTTATTCAAGAGTCTAAAATAGGATGTTTTGTAGCCTTCAGGCAGAAATATTATATAGCCAATGAATAATAAAATCAAATTCTTGATATATATTAAAGCCTAACATGTTTGAAAATTCTTCATCATCCAAAATGGTCCTGGACTAAACATTACAGTGGATGTTAAATATGCATTCCTTTAAATGCTAATTTGTGATTTTCAAATAAAACTATTTTCTGTTTTCTACATTTAATCATGTTTTCCTCATTGC
>NW_012140525.1:3403137-3404325 GCF_000956105.1 Propithecus coquereli | reverse complement strand
GAGCTGTAGACATCCTGCAAAGCATCTTTAGTTGCCTTTGTTCATCATGTTAGCTACAAAATAGAATTACTTTGTCCTGTAAAAGACAACCTTCTGTGGCTGAATGATGGCTGATTAGAGCAACAGTCACAAGGATTAATAAATAATGCAGCCCTATGTAATAACTACAACTACTCAGGTTAATTTGGAAAAGGTTTACATTATAATACTTGCTTTTCAAATGCCATCCTTGAATACAAGTATGGATAACCATAGAACCTCAAAAGAACCAAAAGAATTACTACCCCAAGGGAAAAAAAATAGTAATGACTTCACAACCACATAGAATTCAGTACAATGGATACAGTATAATGTAAAATAGAATACAGATTATTGAGGTATTTGTGAAATAAATTCTCCCTACTCCACCCTCACCATTCTTTCCATTTTATTATTTTTCATCTAACTAACTATGTGGGGGATGAGGGGTGTCTCTGCATTCTGTGTAAGCTGTCACTAGCCTGTATGTATACAAGGAAGAGACATAAATCTTAAATAATCCCTAAATATCCTCTGCTTTCCTTCTCTCCATCCTTAGCAAAGGCAAAACAAAATGAAAATGAAATAAAAAGAGCTGCAGAGCCATATTGTGCCTTGAGTATGGTCTGTGTGTTTACCAGCGCCAAAACATTCTCCTGCTGTTGCTTGCACCTCTTTTATGTCTGAGTAGTGAGTCACCTGTACAAAAGAGTAAGAACAAACCACACTGGGAGAAGCCAGCCAAGGATCTCCGCATAATTACTATGTAGAAAAAAAGTAATTCTTTCCATCTGTGGAAAATATTTCTTTGATTTCTTCCTTTATACCATGAGGTGATTGGAAAAATTAATCTGTAAATCCCTTCAGGAGCAAACATTCTAATTTTCTTTAAAGAACCTTTATCGTTACATAAGAGTATCTCATTAAGCTTTACTTGTCCTAGGGAACAGGAAGGCAGTAGGTGATAATGAAATAGGAAAGAAAAAGATTTCAAAAGTTATGCTTTTACTAGTGAAAATAAGGTGTTAAACACACTTTTAAATTAAGCGTTTTCTTAAATTTAGGATTTGAGCATCTGTTTGATTTCCTTTCCAGAGGCTTTTTGTGAAAATTTCTGCTTTATGAGGAGGCAATGTGAAATGCATTGACATTATTAAACCTGCTAAAGCC
>NW_012140525.1:3387803-3390134 GCF_000956105.1 Propithecus coquereli | reverse complement strand
ATTAATAAAAATACAAACAATATAAAATATATTATATGTTACATTTCATATTATTAATAAATAAGGCATTGATTAAAATGATGTTAGCTCTATTTAAAAATAATACAAATATTGGAAGATAGCCAACTAGAGACACAGGTTGCCAGATGGTCCCAAATAAAGGCAGAAGATTCAAGTGAGAAAGCACAACCCAGGGGCGATACTGAGAAAAAGGAGCCAGAAACTACCCTTACGAGAGATCTCACCAGAAGAAGTAGCAGAGCAGAACAAGAAGGAGCAAAATTTTGGCAGAGGCTAACTCCCGAAGGATTCAGAATCCAGCAGAAAGGGTAGTGATTACTTTTCTTCCCCTCACATCTCTGGTGGTCTCCCAGCTCCCAATCTGTCAGAGGGCCCTTCTGCCCTGACAAATCCAGGTGCTGATGGCATTGGTGAATTGAGAGCTTCTTGGGAACAGAGCACCAGGCTGCAGGCCCATGCAATGTCAACTCCCCTCACCCTGGGCCTGAGCTCAGCTGACAGGTGCCATATTGCCAGCACACATGCCAGGCTCCTCTATCCAGCTCGGGAAGTCACAGCCCCTCAGTGTCCTTGTCACTGGATCCCACATAAACATTCCCCAGCAACTCCTTGGACTGTGACAACCACAAAGAAATGGAGAGACACCAGAGAATAGCTGTGTTCCTGGAATTCTGACTTGTGGGGTGAGTGACCTCAAGGGGACCAGGAAGTGCTGCAAATGCCCTTTAAGACAGAAGAAGGCAGAATTCACACATTCCTATACCAGAGAGGCCCTGGCTCATGACTTGAAGTTGTCTGTGCCCCTCCCAGTAGAGACACTCCCCACCATTTAGGGCCTTCTCCTTTTCCTCCCCTCTCCCACACACTGCCACAGAGGCTGTTTCCCCTAGGGGCTGGTGAGTATTCCACAAGGGCTGATTAGGCCAAGGCACCTGGGAGTGGCTGCCTCGCCTCTGACAGAGCACCTACCACAACCAGGCCGCTGTTTCCACTTGGGACTGGCAAGTGTTTCATAGGAGACCAGTAAGCCAGGGTACCTGGGAGCAGATGTGCTGCCTCTGACAGAGTGCCTATCACACCAGGCTTCCACCCAAATGAAAAGTGGTTTTACAAAACCACATGGCCCGTGATCTCCTTACTGCAGCCCAAGGGGGCACATGCGCAGTCATACATACTGAATGCTGTTATGTGCACCTGATCACCAGGAAGGTATCTCCTTTGCCTTAAAGAAAGTTGATGGTGAGATACAGGCCATCCAACAGTTAACTGGAGACCCATTGCAGCCATGGTGGGGATGTCTCTCATCATCCTGGTATGGGGCCCTCCTAATAGTAGGAGCTGTTTACTATAGTCTGGTAATACTATGCTGTTCTCTGTATTGTTGTTGTGGCCTTTGTGGTCAAGGGAGCCTCCCTATGGGCCCATGTGTTGGCCACAAAACCTATTACCTAGGGGGCGGAATGTAAGGAAAATTCATTTGTATGGCAATAGGTTTCTTAGACCAAACTAAAGTAATTGCCAGTGTGTCTTCCAACTGCCTTCCAGGGAGGCGCGAGTCAGCACACTTATGTAACCAAGATGTTATCTCCTATGTGAACCCATGTGATCATGCTTTCCCATGGCATGTTGTCACTGTTGTTCTGAGTCACATACAAGTGCTTGACATGTTCCTGGCCAGCCTCTTGCCACGGCTGCATCCCCCTGACAATAAAGGAACATGTCTCAGCTGCCCACTGCCACCCCTCTCTTCTTTCAACTCCCAGAAGCCTGCTCCAGTGCACTCACTAGCCACAGAGCTCACGCCTCACACTGAATATACCCAACGAAAAAGAAGTCATTTTACAAAAAAGACACATACACCTAAATGCTTATTGTAGCACAATTCATAATTGCAAAGATCAACCTAAGTGTCCATCAACTGATGAGTGGATAAAGAAAATGAGGTATATATACCATAGAGTACTACTCAGCCATTAATAGGAATGAAATAATTTTTGTATCAACTTGAATGGAACTGGAGAGCATTTTCCTAAGTGAAGTATTTCAGGAATCGAAAAATAAATACCACATGTTCCCACTTATAAGTGGGAGCTAAGTGAGGGATATATATGGTCATGAAATGGTGTAATGGACATTAAAAAAATAAGAAAGGAGAGGATGGGGCAGGAGACAGGGATAAAAACCTGTCAGGTACAATGTGCACTATTTTCGTGATGGGTACACTGAAAGCCCTGTCTTCAACATGATATAATGTATCCATGTAACTAAAAACCTCACCTAAACATTTTTTGACATAAAAAAGTGTCTATT
>NW_012140525.1:3385471-3387753 GCF_000956105.1 Propithecus coquereli | reverse complement strand
CATTGCACTCTTTGCGTATAAATATTGTTTTATTTTAACTACTCAGACTAGTATGGGCCTCCATTACATTTTGTCTACGTACAAATTAATCCCGGCAAGTGAGGATCATCCTGGTCATATATGTCTAAGGACACTAATACAATGTTATTCCCATAAATTTGTGCCACACTCCCTTTGCTTCAGAGAGGACATGTAGGTACCAAGAATGCTCATGCGATTTCCTGGCTTAAAGATAGGCATCTTGTCTGAGGTCAACATCTGTCTAGTTGTAAAGAACCACTCAAACTACAGTTTTTTAAGGGATATCAGGACATTTCCTTGAGGGCAAGACCTTTATTAAAATTATCTCAATATGAAGCACTGTGATATTTGCTGCAAAACATAAATGGTGGTTAAAATGGACCATGGAGCTAACCTCTGTATGCCCGGGTCCATATTCTATTTGTCACGTAATGTAAAAGAATATTTGTAAACTCTTCCAAACAATTGAAAAAAGAATGAGCAAGGGGATATTTAACATTCTCAATAATTACTCATATTAATGCATTCAAAATAGAGGTTAAAATAATTGAACTCAAGTTCAATTATTTCCTTATTCAGTTACCATGAAACTGTGCCTGGTTTCTTCTCAAAAATGTTTCATTGAAAAAATATAAAAGCAGTGTTTATTAATTAGCCCATAAACTGTGTACATCCTTCAAGAATTTAGTGAAAAACCCTGCACTAAATTATCATATCTGTTTCATGCTGTTTACCTTCACTTTTCTTCTGTGCTTTTATGAGATCATTGACTACTCTAAATCAAAGCATTTAAATAGTCTTACAAATATCTACTCACCTGCTCATTCGGAACTCATTATTATTTATGTTGAGAGAATAAAGAAGCCTTTGGTTTCTTTGACATTATGATTTATAATGCCTGGCGGAGTAAGGGGAGATTACAATAATTTAAAGTTATTACTATTTGTCATTTTTTCCAATGCAGACTTCAACGTTTTTGTAGGTAATAGCTCCTCTTTTTTTTCTGGCAATAGTCTGAAAACATTAGATCAATGAATAAAAGAAAATTGCTTGTCTACTCACTGCCAATCTTCTCATTACCCCACTCCCAAATCAACAGGATTACATTTTACAGTTTTCAATAAACCTCACGTGGATATGACTCATGGCAATAATCCTAATTATATGTTCAAGAGAATTAGTACTTTAATAGGTATCTGTAATGTAAATAATTTATATTGGAAAAAACACATTTTCAAAGTTTATTTTAAAGTGTATGGAAAATCAGAGTATACTTGTTGCTTAAGATTATCAAAGGGAAGACAATATAAAAATCAAAGTTTAAGCAATAAACTATAAGCTATAAATCCAATAGTTAGTGAATAATCTTGACATCCCAATTTGTGATGTTTTTACTATGTTCATAAAAATTGGAAATCATGATTCTGAGAGAGGTTTTCTCTAAATTAGGCATGGCACAATAATCCAAGAAGTAGTGTACCTTAAAGCATAAAAACATCTATTGAGTAGATAATCCCTAATCTACATTTTTTTACTTACTAATTTACACACACACACACACATACACACACACACACACTGATAGGGGTATGTTAAAGGGACACAAAAGCCAATTGAAAAAGTTTTCAAAGGATAAGGCTGAAAGAAATTAAGTAAAAAAACAAATAAGATAGTACTAGATACTAGACTTTAGTATGAAATAAATATTAACCATTATTGTTTTGAATAATAAATTGAAATGGGAGAAGAGACTTATCTTCCATGGAGAAGAATTCCAAAAACTTACATAGATACTCTGCCCTCAGGAGGGGGAGCATAACTATTTCCTAAGAGTGGATGTGCATAGCAAGTTCCTTCCAAAACTCACAGTATGATAAGGGAGTGGGGAGAAGAAAAGTAACCTTACGGTGAAAACACCTGGAAAACACTACCTTAGCCACGTCATTAAAATCAGCATCAACAGCAATAAATCATGTTGGCAGTACCCTTGATATGATGCAATGAAAGTGACAATTTACCTTTGTGATATTCCTCCCTAAAATCCATAACCCCAGTCTAATTATGAGAAAAATATTAGACAAATTCCAACAAAGGAGCATCCTACAAAATACCTGACCAATACTCCTCAAAACTGTCAAGGTCATCAAAAACTCTTAAAGAAAGTCAGAGAAGCTGTCACAGTTTGGAGAAGCCTAAAGATAGATGATGACTAAATGTAATGTAGTATCCTGGGTAGTGTATAAAAATAGGGAATTATGAAT
>NW_012140525.1:3381031-3381993 GCF_000956105.1 Propithecus coquereli | reverse complement strand
GTAGTATTGTACAGAGTATTTTCATTGCCCTAAAAAATCTTTTGTGCTTCACCTATTCATCCCTACCTTCCCCCTAGCCACTGGCAACCACTGATGTTTTTACTATCTCTATAATCTTACCTTCTTCAGAATGTCATATAGTTGAAATCATATACTACATAGCTTTTCAAATATTGGCTTCTTTCATGGATTGATAGCTCATTACTTTTTAGTCCTGAATCTCTTAATTTTTTTTTCAAGCTTTTTCCCATCTCTTACGTTCTGGGACATCCTGCCCGCTCTCCTCATCATGTACTTAAGTTTATCCATGCCAATTCTGATTTAACAATGCTGTTAATTCTGTAATTCTACTTTGTTTGTCATTGTGTCCTATACTTATTGTCTTAGTCCATTTGTGCTGCTATGGCAGAATACTAGAGACTAGGTAATTTATAATGAACATAAATTTATTGGGTGATAGTTCTGGAGCATAGGAAATCCAAGATTGAGGGGCCAGCATCTGCCAAGGGTGGTCTTGCTGCATTATAATGTGACAGATGGCATCACCTGGTATAAAGGAAAATGGAGGGAGAGAGAAAGAGAGAAAGAGAGAGAGAGAGAGAGAGAGAGAAAAGGGGGCCCCACTCATCCTTTTATAAGGAACCCACTCTTGTGATAACATTAATGTGTTCATGAGGGCAACACCCTCATAACCTAATCGCCTCTTAAACACCCCACCTCTTAATACTGTTACACTGGCAACTAATTTTAACATGAGTTCAGGAGGGAACAAACATTCAAACCACAGAACTTATATTTCTCCTCCATTTTTCTTGCCTATCTCTTCCCCAGATCCCATTTTTTCTAAGTTTGTTGTTTTATCAAATTTTTCGTCTTTTATCTAATGTTTTAATTTTTATTTACTTCTTCTAAACAAAAAAAAGTAAGCTATATACAATTTTTTCCTGTTCTATAATATATAT
>NW_012140525.1:3378488-3380981 GCF_000956105.1 Propithecus coquereli | reverse complement strand
AAAAAGAAAAAACTTTAAATCTGAATGACTAAGTAACCATGTAGCAGTTCCAGCCCAAAATTGCATTTGAAAATGAGGAAAAAGAAGCCCAGATGCTAGTGGTATAGCTTAGAATAAAGGCCAGGTATCCTGAAAACAACAATAAACACTTTGTTAATTGGTCTTTTCTTCCTGAATATCAGCCAATTGTAAGTCTCCATTTCATATATAACTTCTCAGTTCCAAAAAAAAAGAAGCAAAAAGTTATAAATGTAATCAATGGTTGTTAACATTTTTCATATTTCCTTCCTCTTTTTTAGTCCACTACTAATGGCCTCCACTGTCAGGCACTGTACTTGAAACTTTACACATAACCTCATTCAATCCTCACAACAACCCTCTGAGGTATGTACTAATTACTCCAGAGAGCACGTGAAGAAATGAGGCACAGGGATGACAAATGACTTGTGCAACATGGCACGGTATGTGAAATGTGAAAAGAGAACACGGGATTTTTTTTTTTTCATTATACCATGCTTTAAAATCTGGCCTGCAAAGCAATTTTGTTGCAAACTTTTTAGTAAATTTAAAGATGTATGCACCCTATGCTGCAGAATTCAACATTTACATATGTACTGTAGGACTACTCTTGCACACAATAGATGTAAATAACTTTTTATAGGTCAAAAATAAAATAAACAAATAAAACATTGCATATCGTATGGTATAAAACTATAGAGCACTTAAAATACGTGATGTACATTCCTATCTCCCTCTCCTCCAACTCCTTCTCTTTCTCTCTCTTCTATCCCCATCCCACTCTCGTGTGCCCTTTTGGCAAATTGCTCAAAAAGCTTGCATACAGAGATGAATTTTAGAGAAAATAAATCCAAAGACTAATATAATAAAAGGCCAGGTATCTATGGCAACATCAACAAAAGGAGCTTAATTCTAAATGTAAAAATATAGAAATGTGAGAAATTGATTTAAACATGTTTACAAATTGAAAATATAAAAACCTGCAAAAAGAAAACACCACTTCAGATGATGTACTCAAAAACAATTGATGCAGTTAAATTATAAAGAGAAAGACAATAGGCAAAACAAGGTAAGATGGGGAGATTGTTCAAAGGGCTGTAAGTGAGATGATTCCCTCTCCCACCTCAGTATGCTGCAATGCCCTAGCATATCTTCTTAAACTCTTAAATCAGTTTGTCTAAGCCTCTGATGATTTGTTGAGTGCTTCTAAGAGGCTTTGTAGGAGTCAGAACACATTATTATGGGTATTAATCCTCAGGTTTACAGAAGTAAGTTGATCGCTTCCCAGAGTCAAATAAAAGTATCTCACAGTGCTGTATCAATGACTAGATGCAATAAGCACCACATTTTGCTTCCTATTTTCCCATTTAGCGGAATAGAATGAACAGTTTTCAGACTAGTTTGCTAACTACATATAAACAGTTTCATCCCCAAGAGCCACAAGGCGAATGCTCAATGTCATGAATGCTGTTTCTCATGCTGTACTCCTTCCTCTCTTATTTTTATTTATCTCCATTTGGTGTTTCATTAGTGTCCTCTGTGAATCTGTGCAATGCTGCTAAGAGATCACTTGCCCAAACTTCAGGCAAGAAATCAGTGAAAATGTCATTTCGAGGTTCCTTTTTCTCAGTGACATTTGACAGGCCATGAAATTTGGAATGTTTACGTATTTTCCCAGGGCACTTAATTTGGTCAGTATTATTAAGGAAACCTCACCTTTCATAAATTACATATGCTTTGCAGAATACATTTACCTAGGTTATGCCATTTTATTTTCATGACATACCTGGGAAGTAATCAAGGGAGGTATATCTGACTTTTCTTTATACAGTTTATGAAAATGCTACTCAGATAGAATTATTGACTTGCAGAACATGTCACAGTAACAGAAGGGTCATAAGTGGGATCCAGCATTCTTTTCGTCCATGTACTATGTATTCTTTTTATCACAGAACCTTGTTTCCTATAATAAGCAATGCTTTGTGGTAGGCAGAATAATGGTTCTCCAAAAGTGTCCACTTTTAGTCTTTAAAATCTGCGAGTTTGCCATGGTAACTTCCATGGCAAAAGAGGCTTTTCAGACGACTAAGTTCAGAATCTTAAAAACAGGGAGATCATCTTGGATTATCTGAATAAATTCAGTGTAATGACAAAGGTTCTTTAAAGGAAAAAGAGAGGCAGGACAGTCAGAGTTAGTGAAGGAGATTTGACAATGAAGAAGAGATCTGAGTGACATGGGGCCCCAAGTGAAGGAATGCAGGCAACCTCTAGACACTGGAAAAGGCAGGGAAACAGCTTGTCCTCTAGTACCTCCAGAAGGAACTCAGCCCAGCTGACACTTAGGTTCTAGCTCAGTGTGACCCATTTTGGACTTCTCACTTGCAGAACTATAAGAGAATAAATTTGTGTTGTTTGAAGCCACTAAGTTTGTAAAAAAATTTTATAACAACAATAAGAAACTAAACAAACATTTGG
>NW_012140525.1:3377661-3378438 GCF_000956105.1 Propithecus coquereli | reverse complement strand
TTCAATTTATCAATTTTTATTCATTTGTACAATTTGCATCGTGTTTAAGAAATTTTTGCCTAACTGAAGATGACTGTGCTTCTCCTATGTTTTTTTCTAGAAGCTCAAAAGTTTTAGTTCCAATGTTTAATCTATGATTCATTTGTAGTAAACTGAGTAAAGTTAATTTTTTCATTTAATATGAGGTAAGGGTTAAGTGTGCTTTAAAAAAAAAAAAAGTGGCTATCCAGTTGTTTCAGCACTGTTCATTGAAAAAATTTTCCTTTTCCCAGTGGTGACCTTATCTAAGAAGAAGAAGGAGGAGCAGGAGGACAAGGGACATGGGGACAATTACCACAACAGCCAAATGCTTGTGGAGAGGTCTGTGGGCATTTCAGCAGGGATGAACCTGTTCCATATCTTGATAGTGATAGTGGTCACACGAATGTACACATGTGGTAAAACTGCATAGAATTAAATGCACACATATATTAATGCTACCCCTCAACATGAGTGCATTTAAAACTGATGAAATCTGAATAAGTTAAGTAAATTATATCAGTGTCAGCATTCTAATTGTGATATTATACTATAGTTACACAATTTGTTACCATTGAAGGAAAACTGGGCAAATAGTATATGATATGAGATATTTCCATATTATTTCTTACAATTGCATGTGAATCTCACATTCACATTTTTTAATTATCACAAAATACAAAGTCAAAATTATTGTTTAAAACTTTCTAAGGCCGGGCGCGGTGGCTCACGCCTGTAATCCTAGCACTCTGGGAGGCC
>NW_012140525.1:3370609-3371740 GCF_000956105.1 Propithecus coquereli | reverse complement strand
TGTCACAGATGGCAGAATTTCCTTCTTTTCTAAGAATGAATGATATTCCATTGTGTATATATACCACATTCTCTTATCCATTCATCCATTGATGGGCACTTAGGTTGGTTCCATATACTGGCTATTGTGAATAATGCTGCAGTAAACAAGGGAGTGCAGAAATCTCTTCAAGGTAGTGATTTCATTTCCTTTGAATATGTACTCAGAAGAGGGATTGCTGGATTATACGGTAGTTCTATTTTTAGTCTTTTGAGTCTCCTCCATACTGTTTTCCATAATGGCTGTACCAATTTACATTCCCACCAACAGTGTATGAGAGTTCCGTTTTCTCCATGTCCTCACTAACACTTATGTTTTTCTTTTTGACGATAGCCATGCTAACAGGTATGATGTTATGTCTCAATGTAGTTTTTTATTATATATATTTAAAATGTCCAACATGATGTTTTGGCATATATAAGAAAGTGGTTACTATAGTTAAGCAAATTGCCATATCCATCATCTCACATGGCTACACTTTTTTTGTGTATATGGTAAGAGCATCTAAAATCTACTCTCAGAAAATTTCCAGTATATGATACAATTTCATAACTAAAGTTCTCATGCTGTACATTAGATCTTTAGATTCATTCATCCTACATATTTGCAACTTTGTACCCTTTAACCTATGTTTCCCCATTTCTTCCCCCACCCTTCACCCCTGAAAACCACCATTTTATTCTCTGTTTCTATGTATTCAACATTCTTTTTCTTGCATTCCACATACAAGTGAGATCATGCAGTGTTTTTCTTTCTGTGTCTGGTTGATTTCACTTAACATAATGTACCTCCAGGTTTATCCATGTTTTGTAAATGACAGAATCTTCTATCTCATCTTAGTTTGATTTTCATATCCCTGATGGTGAATGATGAGAACCTCTTAATATATCTATTAGCCATCTCTATGTCTGCTTTGAAAAAATGTCTATTCAAGTCCCTTGCTCATGTTTTAGTTGGGTTATTTGTTCTCTTGCTATGGAGTTATATGAGTTACTAATATATTTTTGATATTAACCCTCTAACAAATATTTTCTCCTACTCTGTAGGTTGCCTTTTCATTTTATTGATTGTTTCCTTTGCTGTGCAGAAGCT
>NW_012140525.1:3345838-3369521 GCF_000956105.1 Propithecus coquereli | reverse complement strand
TTTTTTGATGTCTCATAACGTGATATTTGTTTATCCATTACTAGCTGTGTAAACCTGAGCCAATCACTTAATCGCTAAACAAAATTTGCTCCTTTGTAAAAGGAGGAAAACAATAATATCAGACTCATGGGGTTCTTGGGAAATTCTAGCGACATAATGAAAATAAGGTGCTGACCACTGAATCTGGTACAAGGTATGTACTAAATGGCACACATAGCTGTATTATTTTATATCCCATCATGCACAAAATGCATACAACCACCATGAAGCTCAAGCACTCATTTCTCTCTTGCAAAAATTATTACTAGAGTTATTTAGCTGTTATTAGAGGCATTACTAAGTTTTAGTTCCAGGCAATATTTAAACATACAAATGCCCTTATATTTTCTATGACATGATTACATTTTTAAAAGACAATATATTTTGAGGAACTTTACTGTGATTATATGAAGTTATGATTTAAGTAGCACATAAAAATAAATTTAAATGATATTTCCATAACTGTAACTCAATCCTAATATTCATAATAAAGTCAGAATCATTCTACATAAATGCAGCTTTATGAATGCAGTTAATTAGATTTAATTTGCAAATGATTATTTTAAATAATGATTTTGAATTTTCATCTAATAGAGAAAAGAAACACATCATTCTCTAACAGTTTTAAAGTATTATCCACTTATAGGGCTAGTGTCTGGATATAAAATAGTAAAATATATGGGATTATCTAATGCAATGTAAATATTATAATTATATGTCAACAATTTTACAAGACCCCCCGGTAGACTATACATCACCACTCAACAACTTTGGTCTTGCTAACGGGACTTGCTTTGATCAAAGAAACATGTAGACATGAAATGGTGCCATGCCAAGCAGAGACTATGAAAGGCATTACATACTTCATTTTCCGTCTTGTCTCCCTGCTATCCACTATGAAAAGAGCGTGCCCAATGACAGCTACTCTTCCACCTCAGTTTTAGAGTGAAAGATAAATAGAGCAATACTGAGTCCAAATCTAGCCAATTGCAACTAAACCACAAATTAATTATCCACTTCATGGGTAAGAAATAGTTGTTTTCACAGTAAAATGACTAACAAAGATAAAGACTCTGTTTTCCTTTTTCTTCATATACAGATACATTTTTCTGTCAGGATGAGATGGATAAGCATAATAAAAAGATTCAAAAGATGTAAATAAGTACCTTATATAACAGGACAAAAACTTCTCCATTCACATTAAAGACCAGTTTTCCAGATGTCAAACTTATAATGAGCATTTTAAGAGAAACTTGAGTTTACTTTCACTGCTAAAGCACACTGCTACATGTCTTTAACAAGAGCATACTTTACAGACATCAAATTTATGTGCTGTTCTCAAAAAAGTATATAATTAGAGACTTGAGATCATAATAATGGTTTTATGTATGCTTTGGAAGTTTACCTATGAAAATCGAGGTTAGACTAGCTAACTGACAAATTTAAGGCTTGTAACTGAAAAATGATCTGATTAATTATGGGACCTATCTGTGTGCAGTCATTTTTCCCAGATCTTCTCCCCAAACTTCCAGCAAGTAGGTGGTCAAGTCATGACTGATAACCACAGTTTTGACACTTTTATGTATTTTATTCACTACCTAGCTTCTTTGTTATTTGAATCATTTAATAAACTCAGTGATTTCAGGTCCCCTATTTAGTAGTCTTTTTTTTCCTATTTAGTAGTCTTAAAAACATACACTAGTACTAGCGTAGTCATAAAATAACTCCATGGACGTTTTTCTTCTATTTTCTCCTGTCTTTATTTCTTACTTTTTTCTTCCAATTCCCTCACTTTTCTAATCATATAAACTCTTTCTATTTTCTTAGCTGTTTAAGTCACAGAGAGTTCTGAAAATTAGACTAAAGATATTACTGTTCATGGATGATAGCACATAAATTAAAAGACAAAGTATATCTAAATGAAAATGATTCAGTTGCTTTCATCTTAAAACATACCACACAGTGAATCAAAGGAACTTAATAAATAGCTAATGTATATTTCATTATATTTGCATAAATTGATTTTCATAGAGGTCTATCCATAAAGGTGGAATAAATATATTTCATCTCCCAATATACCTACAGAACACTAGCATAATAATAGTGATAATTATCATTTAATAGACAGGATGTATCAAGACATTATACTAAAAATAGCTGCCAGGATCAGCTAGGTTGTACTACAGTAACATATAAACCCTGGATATCAGGGACTAGTACTATAAAAATTTATTCCTCAAATATGAAAAGTCAGCGCAGCTAGGGAGGGGTTTCCCTCCATCTCCTGATGGCTGCTTTCCATGGTTTCTAGCATTGGCAAGGCAGGGCAGGAGAGAGATAAAAGAAAGAAAGAGATGCACTGACTCTTAAATGCTTCAGCCAACAGGTGACATATCATTTCCTCTCATTTTTCCGTTTGCCAAAACAGTCATATGGTCTTGCACGAACTCTGACTCATGCTTGCGAATGTTGGCATCCTATCTGCCTGGAAAGTGAAAACGGTCAGTTGAACAATTAGAATTGCCTTCACTAAGTGAGTGAAATATGCTATCCTTTACATATATTCATATTTCAATGAATTTATTCTCATGACTACCCCAAATCAGGACTGAGATTTTGTGCCTATCACCAACTGTAAAAGTCATAGGATTGTTGCAAAATTTTCAAATATAATGTGTTTCCAGAAACAGATTAGCTAATCGGCCATCTTTATATGACCTGAGTGCATTTATCCCACTCTACCATTTTCTCTGAGACAAGGATTTTGTGAACCCCCTGTCCCTGGTGGAAGGCTGCCATTTTCGGAATTGGATAGGTTATGGTGTTCAGGGGCACATTCAGCTTCCCCATCCATTGCAAATAGGAACAAAGGAAAAAGTTCTAGCAACCATTATTAGGATAATTGAAAGATATAACACAAAGAATTTTATAAAGATGAAAATTTAGAAAGAAAAATGAGACAGGAGTAAGCAAAGAGAGACAAAAATGAACAGTGCTAGAACAGAAAGAAGTCAGCAGATGAACTGAGATAGACAGTTGAAAAAGAGCAGGCCGACTCTCACCATCTCTAACAATACAGCAAGCTGGTGAAGACTTTTCATGCTCTCATTTCTCTTCCTTTTCTTTCTTCCTGTCTTTTACCTTGTTCTGTTTGTTCTTTTCTCTTCTCTAGCACTTACAGTCACATTAGCAACAATACAGAAATATTATTGAAAATTTTTTTTGCTTTTGAAAAAACTTAAAAGAATGAGTTTATTCATCAAATTTAGAAAAGTTGATAGGTTAATATTTAGTGCAAGCTTTTAAAAAGAAAGCCAAAACAATTTAAAATTTTCACGTGTCTTCCTAATTCCTGCTTCCTCTCTCATTTCTCTACCCTGGCCTCCTTTCCTTCAGACGCTCGCCCTTTCTCACCTCCCTAATAACAACTGAATGAATGTCAGTGAATGACCTTCCTTAATGTCAGAGAGGAGACTACAAAATCAGGACTTTAATCTGAGCCTCAAAAAAAGCTGGGTTCACGCAATCATGTGCTGCACTGTTTACTCTAAATGCTGACACACCTGTATATCTCTCTATTTTTAGGGACAACATTTGAAGTAATTTCAGCAGTTGATAAAAAAACAAATGACTTCCTACAACATTACCATTAGAGCATTTTATGCTACCATAAAAGAGACACTAATTATCATAGAAAGTCAGGGACAGCTTTATATTTTTCCCTCTAAATGACATAAAACCTTGTAAACTCTATAGTTAGTATCATTCTTGTCGTGAGTTCTTTGTAGATTTAAATACAGATTATTTTCAAGCTCATTTTGCAAAGCTTGTATTTGGAGAATCATGAATGACATATTTACACCAAAAGCACTTCTTAAAAACAGATAAGGGGAGTTTATTTTAGTCCCAAAACAAAAACGTCCACTCGTGCTAAATAATCACCAGGAAGAGTTTCATATTCAGGCCTCCAATTTTCTGCTTGATTTTTTATTAGCTTCAATGAAACTTTCCTAAAAATGGAAAGGATTTAAACATGGCAATTTCCAATTAGAATGATTCAAAAGTTGTCTTCATACTGCAGGCACTAAACGTAGATTGGAGAGGAGGGGAGGATTTCATTTTATTGGATTGCTACCAAGTGTTGCCTTGAGATCATGGTACTTTTGGGACTGAATAAGATCATGTTTAAATGTTTTAAAATGAAAATTGTGATATCATTATCATAACATAGGTTGTATGACAGACAGCGCAGCCTGTGATGCTGGTACTGAGACTGCGTGATTTGTTTCACTATGAATAAGCAAAGATATGATGTAAAAATTTGCATTACTCATTGGGAAGAGATTTAAGGCAACACCACAGGGTGGGCAGATGTGGATTTTGCTAGCAACAAGCTCCTGTGGAAGAAATTTCTGTGCCTCCCAGGAGCAAGCCCCTAATTAAGTAACCTCTAATAAACTCATCTAACTTGTCAAAAAAAATAAAAATAAAAAAAATTAAAAATACTTTTGCTATACTGTATCTTAAAAATAAAAATTCTGTAAGGTCCTTCATGTGAGAATACTTTTAATGAAATAAAAAGGAAAACAAATGACCCTGTATACACTACTGGCTGAAAAGCAAGATATTGTTAAATCAAGGGTTAAATACAATCACACTTTAGATATAGTCTGTTGTTTCGTCCAGTGTTTAATTCTATTTTAGACAATTTCAAATCAATTTTTCTCTTTCATAATCAAGCCACAATTTTTCAAGTTATTCTATTTTACCATAGAGATGTTCTGAGCTTAAAGTCATCAGTTACTTAAAATCTTATCATTAGTAATGATTGACACAGAACATAGATCCACAATTTTGTCACCCAAAGTCCAGCAGCAAAATAGAAAAAAAAAGTAAAATAAAAGAGCCTTAGCATTAAAAATTTAACCATTAGCTATAATAGTATTATTCAGCTATAAGAAACAATGGTGATATAGCACCTCTTGTATTTTCCTGGATAGAGCTGGAACCCATTCTACTAAGTGAAGTATCCCAAGAATGGAAAAATAAGCACCACTTGTACTCACCAGCAAACTGATTTCACTGATCAACACCTAAGTGCACATATAGAAATAACATTTATTGGGCGTCGGGCAGATGGGAGGGGAAGGAGCGGATGGGTATATACATACATAAGGAGTGTGATGAGGACCATCTGGGGGTTGGACATGCTTGAAGCTCTGACTGGGGGGGTAGAGGGGGAAGGGCAACCTAACCTAAACATTTGTACCTCCATAATACACAGAAATAAAAATAAATAATAAAAAAATAGTATTGTAAGATATAGTCTTTATAATAAAGTATGCTTTCCCACTGTAATAGTCTTGAAAAGAAATGGAGTATAGAAAAACAACTCTACTTTGTTTTATTAGAAATATTCTACATGTTATTCTGAAATACATTCTAGTATTCCTAAAGGAAGTAAAAAAGTGATAAATAAGAAATATCATGCATTCATTAAATGCCAACTACGTGCCAGGTACTATGATCTTTGCTTGAAATTAAAATATGAAATGCGTTCTGCTTGCCTTTAATGAACATGTTTTCGGAGTAAGCAGAAAAATATACACGTAATTCTAATTCAACTTAATAATTATTATAAAGTAGACATGTAAGAAATGTAGAAGAATTTAAATACCTCTTATTGTCTTAAAACTTCTACTTATTCTATCTCATCACAATTTCTATATATGATTTTCAAAATATGAAGATTACAACAAAAAATACCGCTTTCCTATGGATTATTTTTGTTTTTGCACACCAGGCGCAAGTCTTCATCAAGGGACGTTTCTGGGAGAAAATCAAAGGGAGAGTGTCTATTTCCCTATTCTATGAGATTCTATTGCCAATTTCTTCTATTTGGCCTGGAATTAAATGAAAATGAAAGTATTAGCAGAGATGATACATCAAGTTTTATGGGGTGTGTACTTTGCAAAAACTATCTGGATAAATGAGTTTGTAAAGGTAAAATCCAACCTGTATTCCACATACAGAACTGTGCACCTTAGCCCTGAGCCTTGTCCATGGGCTGTCTCTAATCCAGGTAAAGACTCCTTGTGGACTAATGACAGCCCTGAGTGTTAGTGTCCCAGCGATTGGGCATGCCATCAAAAGTCTGTCCCTGTGGAGGATCTACAAAATAAGGCCAAGCTTTCTAAGCAATTCGTCCACACTCAGCTCATGGGGGTCACAACTCTGAATCACCTTAAAGGATATAGATATAATCCACTTCTTACTCCCTTCTTAGAAAGGATACAAAAATGTTCAGATACTGTAGGGCTATCAGGGAAGCCGTCTTCCTTAATAAATGTAACACAGAATACTTAAATGTCAATTACTGGAAGAAAATCTTCCAGATAACACAATGTTCCCCTCATGTCAAAGGGACCCCAATTATTTACCCATCAGTCTTTCTTTAACGTTGGAGAATTGCATACATTGTTAAATACCATCTCCCAAATTGTGAATCCTAGAATCCCTCTTCTCATACTCTCATACTGTCACTCAATTTGTACCCAAATATTTTTCCTGATTCCCTTGGTAGTGATGTGACATACTAGAAGTGTTAAAAAATACATAGATAATGGAATCATTAAGCAAACAAATAATGGCTTGTTTTACAACTGTCCTTCTTCACCTTTCCCACCTAGCTTGCCCCAGAATGTAAAAGCCCTGCTCTGTCACGTACAGGTTTGAGATAGTCAAACACTGGACTCAAAGACTGGCAGACCCTCAGAAGCAATTGGTCTGGATTTTTCATTTTCTTTCTTTCACTTACTGGCTTAAACTAGAGGATATTATTTCATAGTTCACTATTAAGTAGTACTCCTTGTGAATATTGAAAGTAAAAATACTCTGAAGCATCTTTGCTCAAGAAGACAAAGAGAGACCGATTTCCATGCTATATTCCACTTAGGCTTTCCCTCATGTCCAGTTTGTCTTATGAGAAATGCTCCCAACCCACATCCCACCCCACCCCCAGCTGTTCCAGTGACAGATCTTAACCTCTTGAAGAGACTGGCCAAGGGGGCTTGACCTTTCCAATACCATCAGCATCATTTTCATCTCTACCAAGGAGGATTAGGAAGAGCATTGGTCATACGGTTTTCCAGAGTCCAACTCTAAATAGAACTAATTTGAGAAGCCCTCATTGTCCATGGGTCAGAAGTAAAAAAATTATTATGAAAACCTTTCTCACCACCAGCAAGAAAACTTTTAGAATAGTCTCAGCTCTTAGTGATGTTAAAAGAAAAACTTTAGACAAATTAAATTTAACAGAGTTTAACTGAGAGAGAAAAAAGTAAAAAAGAATCTGGCAACTCCCATTGCAATAGAGTCAGAGATTCCAAGACTGCCACATGGTCAGACTTGTGGACAAAACAAAGAAATTGATGAACAAAAAACAGAAGACAGGTACAGAAACAGCTGGATTGTTCATAGCTTGGTGTTTTCCTTATTTGAACATGGTTTGAACAGTTGGCTACCTGTGAGTGGTTGAAGCATGACTGCTATGATTGACTGAGACTCAGCTACTATTTCAGAGCATAATCCTAAATTAAGTTTTCAGTTTGTTTATGTACTGAGTTAGGTTGTGGTTCCTACATAAGAACTCAAGTATGAGAGTACAGAGGCTTCTTCAGGCCAAGTTTTAGTTTGATTTAACAGTGATATTGGCTAATTCTCCAAACTCCAGCCCCTCTTAGGACACAGCTCTCATGGTTCCCTGAAAATCTGATTTGTTTCAACAATAATTTTTGCAGAACTCTAACTTTCATCTCGGCTGAATGGAACACATTTCTCACCTCAGTTTACTGTTAATTTTTTTTTTTTTTTTGCAATATTATCAGCTTGATAAAAACCAACATTTCTACACTGGAAAAGAGGAAATTCAAAACCATTACAGTGCAAAACACTTATCCCTGAAAATTATATAGGAATTTTAAACTTTAAAAGAAGAGAATTCTAAAAATGCCTATCAGAACCACATTTGCAGGGCACTAAATAAGAAGAAAAAGTTGATTAAATTGTAGTCACATGTAAAAATCACAAAAGTGAGGAGAATGGCTAGTAAATTTGACAATTTTTTAAAGATAGAACACAGAGCCAGTAAGGGAAATATGTAGACCATTATGAACTATTCTGCCTTAGACTTGAGAGCACTTTCAATAGAGTGCAAAACACTGAAGACTAATCTATGGGGTCAGAAAATATAATTTGTGATGGGCATTGAGAATAATAATAAATAAATATGGGATGGTAGGTGGTTTCGGGCACTGAAATTGCCTTAAAATGAATAGAGAATTGTTACTCAGACAGGGATTCAGTTTTAGGCTACTTAACTTTAATACCTACGATGATGGATGTGGCATGAAATAACAAAATGTGCAACTGCAGACCAGCGATATATCAGTAAAAGTAAAATAAAATGGAATGATTTGAATAAAATAAATTTGCACAGAGCTTAGTACTTAAATAAGTATTCATGGAGTGAATACGATTTGTAAGGCAATAAAACAAGAGTAGTATATGTAGGGTAAGAATAAACACAGAAATAAAGAAAATAAATAAAGAAAAAAAAATAAAGAAAAATACTATATAAACATTTTTGCAAAGAGGTTAACAAAGGGCAATGGGTCTCAATTCTTATTTTGAGTAAAATACCTCAAAAGCATAGGCAACAAAAACAAAAATAGACACACGGAACTTCATTAAACTAAAAAACTTCTGCACAACAAAAGAAATAATCAACAGATAAAAGAGACAACCTGTTGAACGAGAGAAAATATTTGTAAACTGTTCATCTGACAAGGATAAATATTCAGAATGTACTAGGAACTCAAACAACTCAACAGGAAAAAAAATAATCCATTAAAAAGTAGCCCAAGGACATGAATAGGCATTTCTCAAAAGAGGACATATAGACAGCCAACAGGTATATGAAAAAAATGCTTGACATCTCTACTAAATAGGATTTGGGGAAAAAAAGGCTCAACATCATCAATTGTCAGAGAAATGTAATTCAAAACCACAATAAGATAACATATTATCCCAGCCAGAATGCCTAGTATTAAAAAGAAAAAAAAAAAAAACAGACATTGGTACAGATGTGGAGAAAAGGGAACCCCTATACACTGCCATTGAAAATGTAAATTACTACAGCCACTATGGAAAATAGTATGGAAATTTCTCAAAAATCTAAAAATAGAATTACTATTCATTTCAGCAATCCCATCACTGGGTATCTACCCAAAGGAAAAGAAATCAATATGTCAAAGGGATACTTGCATTCATGTGTTTATTGCAGAACTATTCACAGTAGCTAAGATGTGGAATCAATCTAAATTTCCATCAACAGATGAATGGATAAGAAATTGTGGTACATATATACAATGGAATACTATCTAACCATAAAAAGGAATAAAATCGTATCGTTTGTAGTAATATGGATGGAACTGGAGGTCATTATCTTAGGTGAGATAAGTCAGGCACAAAAAAAGAAAAAAACAGGTATCTCATGTTCTCATTTAAATGTGGGAGCTAAAAAATTTGAACACGTGGAGGTAGAGAGTTTAAAAATAGATAACAGAGACTGGGAAGACAGGCATGGAGAGGAGGATGAAGAGAGGTGGGTTAAAGGGTACAAACATATAGTAAAATAAAAGGAATAAATTCAACGTTTGATAGCAGAATACCATGACTACACTTAACGAAAAGGTATTGTATTCAGGTGATGGACAGCCTGTATACCCTGACCTGATCACTACCCATTATATACATGTAACAAATTTTCTCACGTACCCCTTAAATTAGCACAAAAATTTAAATATTAAGTTATTAAAAGTAAAATAAATTGTTGAAATTAAATTATTAAATTGAGCACATGTAAAGATATAGGAACTATGTTAAATAATAAAACCATTGCTTGCTATCACAAAATAAATTTTTTATAGTTTTTGAGACAATAATTTATATATTTTTAAAAATTTCCTCCATTTTGTTACATTTTTTAATTTTCCCAGGCAAGTGTAAGTTAGAAATAAAATATTATTTTATTAAGCATTTAAAAGGAAAAAAGTATATCGTTGACACTAGTATTTTTGACAATATAAAGCACTGAGATCGTTTATTTTAAGGATAAAAGATGAAATTGGAGATTGTTTAAATATAAGTCATTGTAAAGGAAAAATTGATTTTAAAATTCTGTTCATGTTGAATCTTTATGCATTTAAAAGGAAAAAAGTATATCGTTGACACTAGTATTTTTGACAATATAAAGCACTGAGATCGTTTATTTTAAGGATAAAAGATGAGATTGGAGATTGTTTAAATATAAGTCATTGTAAAGGAAAAATTGATTTTAAAATTCTGTTCATGTTGAATCTTTATGTATTCTCTATTCTGGCAGAATAAAATTGTGTTTCTGGTTGAACTGATGGGTTTAGTGAAAATGGCAGGATGGCTTTCTATAATAGTGAAACATTTTTAGTTATTTCTCAGAACTTTATCTTAAATATTATGTTTCTTTCTTTACATACATAATATTATAATGATTTATAATATGTTTCATTCGTGTTTGACTAAAAAGGCATTAAGGAATGAAGCAGAATAGAGACTTCTGTGCCCCATAAGAATATACAATGAGAACAAAGAAGTTTGTGCTTGTGCAAATAATAATATCTTACTTACGGTGAGTATCTTGTATCTGTTGTTGGAGAAACATAATTAAAAACAAAAATCTTCCCCAACCCACAAAATCTTTCCACACATGTAAAAGAGAATAAAAAATCCACAAATATATTGTCAAATAAGCATTAAACCAAAATGTGATGCTCATCATAGACAATCTGCTAAGAGATTTAAAAACAGAAAGAAACCACCCTTTTTATAACTAAGTAGATACAACTCATTACACAC
The DNA here is from genome assembly GCF_000956105.1 of Propithecus coquereli. Taxonomy (NCBI): domain Eukaryota; kingdom Metazoa; phylum Chordata; class Mammalia; order Primates; family Indriidae; genus Propithecus; species Propithecus coquereli. The sequence goes on along the minus strand of NW_012140525.1, from coordinate 3,358,529 downwards.
ACGCTATGAAGATAATAACTAGTCCTCAAGTAAGAGGACTTGACCTTATCATTTGTCATACATAGTTTGCCCTAAATTTACCTGATAATTTTAGTGATCATCTATGGTGGCTATTTGGCTTTATACAAAGGAAAAAAAAATGTACTCATATTTTTACCACAGGAGACAGTTTTGCAATTTAGAGCAAGATCCCCAGGGAAATTAGGCTCATACCTCCCACAGAAACTGAAGAGATAGGGGTCTGTCTTCCTGGCTTCCTGGGATGTTCACGTTCCAAAGAGATAGTTCTCACATCCTTGGAGAAAGCCATTCCTAGGCCATTAAACTGACAAGACATTTATTTAACTTTTAAAAAGATGCTCATACATTTCAAAGAGACAGAGAAATAATTTACAGATTTTAAAGTAAATGCTTTAAGAGAAAACAAAAGGGAGAAGTCTCTTCCTCTATTTTCTTTTTTTCATTTTATTTTATTTTTTTAATCTTTTTTTTATTTCGGCATATTATCGGGATACAAATGTTTAGGTTACATATATTGCCTTTGCCCTATCGAGTCAGAGCTTCAAGTGTTTCAGCAAGGAAAACTAAGCCTTTTATTTTTAATTTGTATTTGCCCTTAAGGTGCCAAGTCCCGTTGGAGGCTCTGGAACAACACAAAGAGTAACATGTAATCACTGCCCTCAAGGAATTTGTATTGAAGCACAATAATAGTTTAGTCTGGTTACTGTGTTCTTTCTGTGAAATCATAACATATTGTGTTATTATTAATACAATGTTAATAGAGACTGGCAAACATGAATTCTGTGGGTACCATAAGGCATCCAACATCTGTTTCAATTTCCTTTAGTGTGCTTTTTTTGTATTGCAGAATGTGTATGGATGAAAGCTAGATTGTTCACATCCCTTGCAGTTCTGTCTTTAGAGGGGAATTAGGTTCCAATAATTAGAAGTATTTATGTAAGATTTGGAAGGCAGAAAAGAAGCAGAGGCCATCTTTCTCAGCTTTGGTCCCTGTGTGTTTGGAATAGCACATAGGTGTGAATTTGTTGGTATCATGGATTTCAAGAGACAGATGCAGTGGAGAAGGAAGTATTAGACATTGTAATATCCTATCCTGGATTGAAACTAGAACGGTGTGTCCTGGATCTAACAATATCCATGGCAACCTACTGATTCTTTACCTCAGCAGAGGCCGCATTTGACCTTGAACACCAGTTAAGTGATCTTGTTCAAAAAGACTCTCCTGATAGTCCAGAGCCACTCTGCCAGGACCCTCAATGTTTTTGTAAGACACTAATTCCACCTAGGTAAAATCCACTTCTATTGAAACGTTCTAGCGTAGTTTCTATTTTCTGTAACTTAGTCTCTGGTCTTAAGGTCAATTGTTTTATTTTGTTTTTTGTTTTTTTTAATCAGTCGTTTGTGCACTTAAAGTCCCTCATAACAGAGACTTAAAAATTACATAGAGAAAAGAAATATCAGTCCAAGCAGATTATATTAATGTACTAATCTAAGATGAAATAGCCAAAACCGTAAATGTTCTTAAATAAATTCCATTTATAATTATATATTTTACTTGTTTTTTTTAGCATATACAATATATTTTAGGCTCATTAAAACCAATGGCTTTCTTGTTACGATGTTTTCATATGTTGATTGATATGCAATCAGAGATAAAAGTAGGCATAACAAGTATAAATTCAGCACTTTTTTCTCTTTTTTAATGTCACTTTTTAAACGAGGCAAACAGTGAAGAAATTAATGCAAGTAGGTCAAGAAATTCCAAATAAATTATACTATCTTCTTATTTATTCCCTTATTTGCACACTTTTGCATTATAATGCTGTTTTGACAATTAATAAGCTCATAACCGTAGCTCATGATTTGACTTGAGTAACAAACCAAAAAAATACATTTTAATTTCAATACATAGGTTTTAAAAATAAGTTTTAAACACAAAGAATAGTAAACGGAAACTACAGATTTAGAGAACCCATGTTTTCTTTGTTCATATTTTTCTCACATTGCTATTCTAAAGACAGAAAGGAGTGGCATGTGATGCTTTTTTGTTTTGTTTTGTTATTTGTTTGACATGAATAAAACCTAGACATTTTTGCATTGATCAAACTGAGTTCTAGAACACCTTTGTAAGAGACAAACACATATGTATGTTCCATAACCTCAGAAAAAACAAAACAAAACTAAACAAAAGCAAACTGAGCATTACTGTTTGTGGAACAGAGGCATACTGCAGATAAGTGTATTTCATTAATAAAGCATTTTTTATTACAAAGGCTACTAATGAACATTAAAAATGCCTGATGAGTTCGTCAGTGCACATATAAGAATAACATCTATTGGACGTTGGGCAGAGGGGAGGGGGGAGGGGGAAGGAGGGGATGGATACATGCATACACAAAGAGTGCAATTCGCACCACCCGAAGGATGGACATATTTGAAACTCGGACTTAGAGGGGCGGGGGGGCAAGGGCAACATACGTAACCTAAACATCTGTACCCCCATAATATGCTGAAATAAAAAAAAAAAAAATACCTGATTAAAAATGTTGCTAAAACGACATTTATGATCTTTCCTAGGAACCAAGTCATTGTTTTATCATATTCTTTTCATTGGAAAACTTGGAAATTTCAATTTTTCTTATGAGATACTGGGACTTTCTTCATACCTTTTATCTTTTCTGGTATAATGAGCCTACATTACAAGAATTCCTCTTACTTCTTCCTTAGACTGCCTACTCAACACAACACCCCAAATTTTTCAATTAGATTATTCATGGAAATCACAAGAAATTGTCAATTTTTGTTTATACTGAACATCACACCATGAACAGAGAATAAAGCCAAAAGGCCTGAGGACTTACGCTGCCACTTAAGAGCCCAAGATAGAGACAGGCAACCCAGTTTAAGGCTGCCACAGGTATTACTATCAAGGTTGAACGTCATTCCAGGCTGAATGTCATTCAAGGCTATGATAATAAACAGTGAATCACAACATCAAATCTAGAAAACTCAGGATACTCAGTAGCATGTAAATATGACTTCAAGATCAGCCACTCTGTTTTTATTGCCTCTTAAATGTTCGTTAGATTCATTACTCATTCAACAATTATTTATTGATTGTGTCCCAGTTAAAGTGTACCATAGAGTATAAGGTAAATGAAGGTAAATCAGAGGAGGACACCTATAATGAAGTATGTGTGAAAGACAGGAACATTGGGATAGAAAATTGCAGAAAAGGGATAGCATATGCAAATCACAAGGAAAATTTTGTTGAAATGCACATGGTCTTCTCCTAGCCCGCCCCAGATCCTGATTAACCTCTGGAGACAGGTACTAAGCACGTGCATTTAAGATAATTTCTGAAAACCATTCATGCCTCATTCCTTTTAGAAACACTGGTCTGGAATTTTAAAAAAATGATAGCAGAAAGTAAAAAAAAACATTAGAAAGGTAAAGGGAGATTTCATTGGGTATTAAAATAAAGGATCTCTTACTTCTAGCTGAGAACACTACAGGAGGCTTTATGGGAGGGTTAATGCTCCATCTGAATGTTAAAGGATAGAAATAGTTTAGATACAGAGTTAGAAGAGACAGGTATTGCAGGTGGAAATTATCACCCATAATCCTGATGAATATGAAAAGTTAAGATAGGATTAGTGCTAAGAAAGGACTTAGAGTACAGTTAATCAGTTTCTCAAGGCCCAGTGATCACAGGCCAGCAAAGCAACTGCAAGCTGAAGTGGCCCAGTCTACCATCAGGGGACACACTAAAAATGCTTTCAATCAGTGGTGGCGACAGGACCCAGGACTGCAGAGGGTCAGAGCAACTGACTCAGTGACCTGATAGCCCACCAAAGGGGATAAGTGGTTTTGATATTAATCTCACAGGGAGAAAAAGATAATGTTTCAAATACCAATAAGACTTACCAAAAAAGTATGCAAGATAGTAAATCAAGGAGTTAAATATCTGGTCTGACCTGTTCTGAAGCAAAACAGTGATTATTCATCGAGCTTTCTAGTTAGGTGTGTCTGTAAAGATCACACTTTGTCTACATACCGTCTTCAAATGTAAATTGGATTTTTTTCTAACAAGAAAATAACTACTTCATTTTTAAAGAACACTATGCTTTTTTCAAACTTGGCAGTTATCAGTGCAACACTCTTTAGACTTAAGTTCAATTATATTAATTTTTCTTGCTATTCCTTAGTGACGGAATTAAGATTCTTGCTTAAAAACCATAAACCATTCAGCAATTATATCAATATTTCAGTGAGGTAAGAAACACAATTCCTCAGATTTAATTTGATTTAAACACTCACATTGACCTTACTAATATCAGATTTTTAAGCACTCTGGGGATGCATGATAGTCTAAATGGAATGATCACCACTGTTTATGTTGAGGGGGAAAGGCTTCCTTTTATCTGGGGAGGTGTACTGCAGAGCAGCTGAAGCAATACCACTGTACAAGTACACAGGAGGAAGAAAAGGGGAGGCGCCAACAAACACGGGCTATGGGGAGCATTAGCAAGAGGCCAAAGGAGAAACATGAAAACATCAATGATCTCGATTTTGATGTAATGAATTACAAAAGACAATGGCAATCAATTGTCTAAGCTTAGTAACAGAAACACCTTGATACATGTCTCCTGTTCTGACTTTTGGAATACTCTCACCAAAACAACCATATTAATTTCTTAAAATCCAGTGTTATATCAACTAGTTTCTTCAAACTAATCTCATTAGTAAGTATATACAATTATTCTGTAATAATATAGACCTGCTTTATTTCCATTGGCTTAATTTGAAGTTAGAAGTATTTTACATTTCTATTAAATAAGATAATTTGACTTCCATTAAATCAAGTTGTTATTTTTTTAATATTCTGTTTGATGGTTTGCTTTGGTTGGTTTTCTTATGAATGTTGACATTACCCTAAAACACCACATTATTTTTACTTTAATAAAGAATATATATTTATGCTAATCAAAATGTGTAATCTCATTCTTGTGCACATCAAACTAGATTAAAAGTGGAATAAATTAAAACCTATATCATGTTTGTATTTTTGATGTACTATTTTTGCATCACCAATCAGTGCTCCTAATCATAAGCCTGTATGATAACGATTAGTGCAAAAACAAAGGCATTACTTGCTATTTGCTTAGGGAGCCACTAATAGATAATCCTAAAAATAATGTTTATTTATTTAAAAGTAGCTAGAGGCTGACTCAGAGCATATATTTTGATAGTAGATAAATGTTTAACAGCATGTGTTTGCATCTATAATATTAACTTTCTATCAGGGTTTGTACAACAAGCAAATAAAATACATACCAATTTTGTGCTGTGTCCTTTGGTCAGAGTGTCCATTAAATTGTTATTATTCTTTATTCTGTATTGTCTACCACATAAGATAATTTGTATATGCTATCACCAACAAAAGAAAACAAAACGAAATTCTATTTTTAATATGAAAAACTATCTTCATTTAAACCTTTAGTTTTATATTCACAAAAAGAGGCAACTACCATCTTATGAAAACAAAACTCTCTGTTGTGAAAATAGATCTGATTTTTAGTACCTATGTTTTTAGTCCCTCTATCCATCCATCGATCAATCTGTATCTATCTATCTAAACAGCCTAAGAAATAAGAAAGTTCTAGTTCACATAGCCACAGGCAGTGACAGGAAATGGAAGAAATATTCAAAATTCCTCTGACTGTGCCCTACTCTCTAAGAGCTCATGAAATAAAATAAAAATTTTAGAAGAAAAGTTTTATTATTAAATTCTTAATTTTGAAGCAGAGATATATGTACCATGTGAGCCTGAAATAGTGTCTATCATACAGTAGTATTCAATACTAAATAAAAAATATTAATATATCATTCACGACTTTTAAGCAGTTTTAGAACAAGATAGCTCTATTTATATTCTGGGCTAATTTTACTTTTGCTTTTAACCAAGAGCAAATATGCATTTTATGCTGTTTAAAAAGTATTAGCAAAATACTTAAAGAAGCAAATAAAAATGATAGCTCAAGGCTGGAATGAATTTGTAAAAAGAGCTTCATTTATTTTTGACAACTGTCATGATTAAAAAAAGGAAATAATGTTGAGAGAGTACATGACCATAAATGAAGGGAAAAAGGAACATGATTATCTAGAGAAATAAAAACCCTGGCATCCCCCAAAATGGTGTGAGTAGGAATAGAGGGGAAATGCTATAGACTGATTGTTTGCATCTTTTCGAAATACATATGTTGAAACCCTAACCCTCAGTGTAATGGTATTAGGAGCTGAGGCTTTTGAGAGGTCATTAGGTCATGAGGGTGGAGCCTTCATGAATGAGATTAGTGCTCTCATAAAAGAGACTTTGGAGAGCTCCCTCCGCCAGTCCTCCATGTGAGGACACAGTGAGAGTGACAGGATGAAGGCGCCTACCAGACACTGAATGTATCCAGCAGCTTGATCTCAGACTCCCCAGCTTTTAGAACTGTTACGAATTACCTTTTTACTTTTTATAAGCCACTCAGTTTATGGTATTTTGTTATAGTTGTCTGAATGTACAAAGACAGGGGAAAAATCAATTTAGTGCTTTATTGCTTTCATGCACTGAAAGTTCTTGAAATCCAAGAGTGGCTTAGGACAGAGTTCAAATTTTCCTTTTATTCAACAGACATATGTCTAGGTAGGTAGAAAGTAGAAGAGCATAATGAATGTGCGATGATTAGGAGTCCTGGTGGGGGTTACAATTTTAAACACGGTGTTCATGGAATAGTTTTTGTGAAGGAGACATTTTAGTAAAGACCTGAAGAAAGAGATATTTGCTGCTATCAACTAGTAGTCAATGATCATAGAATATTTAATCTATTATTGCACATGACTTTCATATTCACCATCAGTAGCAAACAAAAAAGTACAGCTGATTAAATACTACCATGCTCTTCTCTTCTGTGTTTATTGGAGGGGTAAAAGAGGAATAATTAAAGAGAAGAAGAGAGTGCAAGGAGAGATTAAAGATGACAGAAGCAAAACAAACAAAAAAGCTAGTCATTGATCTCTATATAACATTATATACTAGTACTTTAAATATTTATTATTTTTCTATTTCTTGTGTATTTGAGTCAATCAACTACTCCTACACAAATAAGGCAAACTTATATATAGAATTTCAATAACAAAATTCTTGCTTTTCTTGAATTTTCATAAGGATTATAACTTTCTTAGGAGCTAAAGTAGAATACAGTAAAATTTTAAATATAGACAGAAAAATCAGCCTCTGAATTTGTAATTTCCATTTCAATAATAAATAGCTAAGTATTAATATTTATATTTTACTCTTTTTGGTAGTCTTTGAAATTTTTTCATATGCATGTATTGCATTTGAAAATAATTTTGATAATTTAGGAAATTTATATATAAAGATCTGTGATGTGTAAGACAATGTTCAAAGTAGAAACTCATAAAGGACTATAAGTTAAAGGCTTCCATCTTACATTTCAGTTCCCTGTCTGCCTGGCCAGTCACATTGTGGAGAAAAATCATTTGTATTATTTTTCACAGTAGGCAAAACATTCATATATCTCACTTTGCTATGCAAATGTTCCCCACTATGAGCTCTCTTCCGACCTTTCATTACTTAATATTTCTCAAAAACTTATATGCCAATATAGTTACTTCATGTGAATGTCTGCAAAATATTATGTCAATTATATGGATTTTCATATGAATTGTAGTTTTAAAATTGAGTCCCATATTGATTTTGCAGACAATCAAGTGGTAATACTGCAAAAATGTGGTTAATGCCTAATGTCAATTCTGCTAACAAATAGGAGGCCCCTAGAAGAACTTAACTTGTAAAGTTTTTCTGTCTCCCCTGGTAAGTATATGCAAATTATGACTAACATTACACCCACTCTTCCAATCTGATTCCTGCATGATCGACATATTACTTTACACAAAGGTTTACTTAGCTTACAACTCAGATTTAAAGAAAACTAACAAAAAGAAACAGACTCCAAGTGGCACGCTCCATTTCCAGCTCATGGTGTTATTTAGTGATACTTGGCTCTGTGAGCCACACAGAGCAAAGGCTCCATGTTGGCTTTGTTCTGCCTTGTTATCAGCCCCCAAACAGCACAGAGCTGTGGGTAATGCAGCAGTCGTCACTCCTTGTTACCCATGAGAAAGCTGAAGTTTTAATCTTCTCTCTCCCATGAAGCACTCAAGCATCTTTTCTACCGGCAGATCGATCTTCTCTTCCCTCTCTCAGCATGGTTTTCCATTTTATTCTCTACTAATAGACTCTGTATCAAAAAACAGAAAAGGAATCAATTTGAGAGTCTGAACTAAATATCTGTGTTCCTTTTCAAACCTCAATTTTATTTCCGTAGGTGTATTTGCTAAACCTTGGTTAGTATACAATGTTCTCCTAAACACCCGTGGCTAACAAATGTCTGTTGCACTCTGGAGGAAATAAAAAACACAGGACTCTTTTATTTCAAATAATCCAACAAAACAACACAATTTTCTCACAAGGGATATACAAGACATTTTACAAATTATTTACCAATAGTTACCCACCAGGGTTTATGAAAACTGGTACTGTTTGTTACAATTCCTACACTGATATATGAAGGCTGTCCGGAAAGTATCCAGCCATAATTTTCATAATTTTTCATATTACATGGCTGGATACTTTCTGGACAGCCCTTGTATGTCTTTACAGTCGACAACTTGTTTTGATACTCCATTTTTAAAGACTGCCAAAAAAAATGCTTAGAGCTATTAGATATGATTAAAGATGACACAACAATCCTTTGCTTCTGAGAGTACAAAATTTTATTCATTGGAATGTTATGTTTTACTTGAACATATGAACCTAAACCACCCCAGTAAATGCAAGGTTATTGTTTTTGGTAATGTTTTGGATTATGTTGATATGCTGTTTGTCAAAAACAATTAATGAATCAACACATGTCCATACATATCTCCACTGAGTAGTGTCCAGCCTAGGAAGCAAAATAAAATCTTGGAACGAATCTCCACTCCATGACACAGAGCATTCATTAAGACCCTTCCATGTTCTAGTATAAAAGAATCAAAGATCATTTATCTTATTCTAACCTCCACACAGATTGATCCTTGCACTGAATAATACCTGTTCTTCTCTTCTGGTGATCCAACGCACACTTTAAGTCAGATCTAGTACATGGCCTCCTTCCTCAATCAAATGTTTTGGACAATTCTAGTCACGGAAGCCTGTTTCTATTACTTATTCTCTAAACTCATTTTGAACTTAATGTCTATCTCAAACAGTTTAACAATTAATTGTCTATTATTGAATTTTATGAATTGTACATATTTTTCCCAAACACTGTGTTTTATTGACATATAAGAACTATACCTTGTTTTCCAATATATACCAAAGAGACTACCACAATGCTAGGCACATAGTAGGAACTCAGTAAATGCCTACTCATTTGATAGCTGTAGAGTTAGTGAAGAATGGTGGCTTAATTATTAATAACTGAATGACAAAGAACCAAATGATGCTTTAAAATTTTAATTTAATCTTTAAATAGAACAGCTACTCGAGAACCCTGCTATGTGTTAAAAAATCTATTTTTGTGAATCATTACAGATGAAGTTGTAGATAAATGGCCTTATGCTCAGTTATTCTGGGAAATGCTTAACATTTTCTAATATTGTAATTCACTTTTTTGATGCATAACAGGCTTTTAAAAAGCTACTGCCAAAGATTGTTTACATAATACTGCTTTGTTCCTAAGGAGAGGTGATATTTAACTAGAAACAAATATGTCCCACTTGGTCTCCATTAGTAGCTCTTAACATTACCAAATATGTTCATTTGATTTCATGAGAAGCTTTTAGCTGATAACATACTCTACAGTAAAATAAATACTTTAGCTGAGCATTTCTCATTCTGTTCATATATCATTATGATGATATCATTATGATGAGAATGCCACTTTACCTGTGTGGTATTCCTCATAACAACTCATAACCCTAGTCTTATCGTAGAAATATATCAAAAAATCCCAGATGAAGGACATTTTACAATACCTGACCTATATTCCTCAAAACTCTCAAAAACAAGGGAAGCCTGAAACTCTAACAATCGAGAGAAGCCTAAGGAGACATCACTAATAAAGGTAATGTGACATCCTAAATTGGACTCTGGTTTAAAAAAAATTTAAATGGTTATTAGATAAAAATTAAGGAAACCTAAATAAAGTATGGACTTCAGTTAATAAGTGTGTCAGTATTGGTTTGTTATGTCTGAGATATGTATTAATATAGCATGTTAAGAAGAGGGAAATCTGGGTATAGGGTATATGAAAATTCAGTACTATCTTCTGAACTTTTACGTAATTCTAAAACTATTCTAAAATAAAAGTTTATTAAATGAAGTTGACATTTCATCACAAAATTAAAGAAAAGAATGAAGAAAACAAGCACACTAAATTATTTGTTGCTTAAATGTGGCAAATTAGAATCCCCAGGGACAAATACTAATTGCATTCACTATCACACAGCAGATATACCCAAACCTGCAAAGTTATTGACGGCTATTAGTTTTCCAAAAATTTTACCTTATTCTCTGCCTTTTTCTGGTGTTTATAGAACTTAACGCTGGCTAGGCTCAGCTTCACCACTCACAGGATGGATGACCCCAGGCAAACACCAAATGCCTGAATCTTCCTTTGTGTCTGTCATGTGAGCTGCACAATGTAATTTTAGTGTAACTTTCCCAAGTATCTTACCCTATAGTTCCCCTGGGCAGTATTGCACCTTGTTGGATTGTTTGTCTTTTTAGCACACCGGAGCAACTAACAAGTTGATTTCATTTCTCTTGGTTAAATACCTAGAAGTATAACTTGCTGGGTTCTATATTAAGTGTCTGTTTAACTTCTTAAGAAACTGCCTGTTTTTCAAATTGTTGGTAGCATTTTACATTCCCACCAGCATTGTATGAGAGATTCAGTTGCTCGACATTCTTCACAATACTTGGTATGGTCAGTAAGTTTAATTATAGCCATTCTATTATTAATAATAATAGGTGTGTATCTATCTCAATGCATTTCCCTACTGATTAATGGTGTTAAATATCTTACCCTATGATATTAAACCAGCCTTTCTTTCCCAAGATAAATCTCATCAGCCATCACTGATTATTCTTTTTTAGATTTTATTGGACATGCTTTTTAAAAATTTTATTAGAATTTTTGCACCTATGTTCATGGGAAGTATCGGTCTATAGTTTTCTTTTCTTGTAATTTCTTGGTCAGGATTTGGTATCAGGGTAATGTAGGCTCACAGAACGATTTGGGAAGTAACTCTCCTGGGGCAAAAGTTTAAGAAGGGTTAAGCCAATAAATCCTATCACAATTTAATAAATATACAATCACAAATATATCTATTCAAAAAGAAAAACATTTCTAATTATCTTCAACAGAAGGTTAAAATTGTACTTTTGCAAAGAAATATTTTGTTGGTTATATCTTTTACCATATTATAGCATTTTTCCAGGAATTTAAGTTCCTTTATCCAGTAATTATGCTTTGTTTTCATCAACCAATTACATACAAACTGGTAAGTACTGTATTATACTGTTATAGAGTTAGAAACTTTTTCTTATTCTCCTAGGTATTGTAATACAAGGCCCCCTTACCGGTGAATCCAAGGTTAGGTCTATTTTTAGTGAGACAAAAATACTTCAGAGTTGAGCCAAAAAAAAAAAAAAAAAAAGGACTTTGAAGTTAATTAATTTGTCTTCTGTAAATTTTCTTTTCAATTTATGGAACGTCAACTTCTAGTAGGAGAGGGAAAACATCTCCACATGTGAGTCTCTGAAAGTATCATGCAAAATGTCTTGAAAAAAGGTTGTGCTAAACAGATGTTTATTAGAACAGTGATGGCTGCCCTGCTGAAAACATTCGTTGAAGACCTTGTTTGGGGAATGTACATACAAGAAAGTATAAGGTACAGGACATATCTCTTTATTCTGTTGCCCTCTCCCCAATCTGTGCACACAGGGACATGCCTTTTGTTCTGATTAGTCCTCCCATAGAGTGCTCTGCACTATTTCTCTCCCTTTTCCCTCTACATGCAAACAAATATTCTTTCCACTAGATACTATTCTTATAAGAAACTCAAATTTCACACTAAATTATTAACAGTTGTTAACAGTTAAGTTTTTCTTACCCAGACAAACATGTAATGAAACTTCTAGGCATGGATATTGTCGTATCAGCGATAGATAGACAAGATATATTTTGGGCATTCACATCCTTCTATTTAGTAATTCTAATGGAATTATGGGATTTATTTATAAACCAATAATTTACTTATTTATATTTTCCTTTATTCATCAATTGAAATCTTACCATGTAGGCCTTCAAGGCCTATTATTCAACAACTGAATGCTATTATGAAAGTTCTGATGATACAATGGTTAATAAGAAAAAAATGAAAATGAATTTCTACCAGGAGCCTAAAACTAATGCATAAAGATAAACAATAAATAAGCAAACAAATAAAATACAACATATTCATAATGTGATGAGTACTATAATTAAATAAGCAGAGCTATAGGAAAATTAGAAAGCTAGAGTATACTCACTTAAATCAGAGTGGTCAAAGA
>NW_012140525.1:3343074-3344193 GCF_000956105.1 Propithecus coquereli | reverse complement strand
TAGAGACTCCGTAACAGAGACAGAAATTGTTTTGTGTGCTTATGCAAAATGCAGGCTTGGAAGATTTGTGATTATAATTTGCTGAAGGGTTTAAAAATATCTACTATTTGTCACAAAGAACTAACCATATGAGGTTTTAAAAAAAACTTTTGAATAATATGTGTATCATATCTAGAATTACAAGTTTATATGTCAAATATATGAAAGCATAAGTGTATGGCACACACAGAACTCCATTTATGTAAAGTACCCATTTTGATTACTTTGCATTGATTAATTTATATTGCAGAAAGAAAGAGAGGGGAAGGGAATAAGGGAGGGAGGGAGGAGGGGAAGAAAAACAGCAAGAGAAAAACCCTGTATTTTGTAGAAATCTGGATGTATTTGCAAGTATAAGGGCCACGAGGAAAGTTCACTTTTGCCCTCTGAAGATTCACTGAAAAATCAACTCATAAAAGGTAGATTAATTGGAGAAAAGGCATACAAATTTATTTAACCTGTATACATGGGAGCCTTCAGAATGAAGACTCAAAGATACAGGGGAAATTGTCCATTTTTACGATTAGATTTAACAAAGTATAGATAGCTGTGTAGAAGTATGATTGAACAAAAAGCGTATACTCTAATGCTAATAGACTGAGTGAGGAAACCCAGCAAGGCCTGTCTGTCTATATTGTTCTTGGCCTCCCTGAGCTTCCATTCCTTTCCTCTGGTTATGGCTCAGGGCTTTCTGTGGGACGGGGGTCTTATGACCTGCAGCCAAAGAAGGTAGGTCAGATAATTTCTTTATGGCCAGTTTTTACACAGAAAGGCAAAGGGAAAGTTAGAGTAATATTTTTAGGTTTTATGTCTGGCTTTGGAGAAAAAGAGTTCTGACTTCTATGTCCCACCTTAGGAAAAGGGATTCTACTTCCTATGGCTAGCCTGTTGGGGAAGGGGAGGTAATGAGGGGTGAGAGACTGGAGGGCAGGAGAAGATCAAAGAAAGCTTTTGCTTCTATGGATGCTTCTGAGAAGCATCCTCCATTTTGGGGCCTTCATATTGTTTTCTGAGACACAACACAAAGGATATAGAGCTTCAATTCTATAAATACTTTTTCTTTATGCTGATCATACTCAG
>NW_012140525.1:3338964-3342581 GCF_000956105.1 Propithecus coquereli | reverse complement strand
TATATCTTTTTTTAAATTTTCTTTTTATGTTCTCATTAGCAACCGAGAATACCCCTATCTCTCAATGATCCTCAATCTTAGCTGCATATTGGAATCTTTTGTGAGACTTTGGAAACTACCAGAGATTTCAGTTTAGTTGGTCAGGATATAACCAGCCCCTTATTGAACGAATTTCAATGACCACTATATAATATTCTCCTTTAACTAACTATTTGAACTTTTGAGTTGTTTCCCAGATATGGTGGGTTTTCTGCAAAACAAAGGAACTGCGATTCTAAATGCCCCTGTACAAACTTCCTGACAAGATTCATCGTCCTCCACAACCTGCTCCCAATGCACACAGCCCCTTGTTGGTTGCACCAGGACCTGCCTCAGGGCTCATGGCCGTCCTTTAAAAGCCTGTGATCTTCATTAGTCAGAGAGATGGAATTGAGGCAGCTTCTCCCATTCTCTTAACAAGATATCTGTCATATTAAAAATTCCTTTCTTTCTTGGCAATCCTTGTTGTCTCAATAATTAGATCTTTGTGCAATGAGCAACTGGAGGTAGACTGAAATCCTCTTATATTGTCAACAACAAGAATGAAGCCTAATTATTGATATTTTTTAAATTTCTCCAGAGATTCCAATGTATGGACAAAATTAAGAATATCTGCTCTGTATTATCCTTTCTGTTAGGTAGATAGTCTCTTAGGGAGACTTAGGAGTCTCCAGGTCTCTTAGGGAGGAAGGTGGGTGCTGTTGCCCCAATCTTGGTCCTGCCCAACCTTAATTCTCCATACCTGGGGGAGGAGGGAATACTGTATAAATCTGCCAATCAGAACTTGGCCTGCCAGCTGCAAAAGAATGCAGAAGACTCTCTAGCCTATGGGTCAAGCCACATGGTTACAATAAAGTCCTGAAAATGACCTAGAACCCACATCCATAGTTAAGACTCGGGTCATGTGACTCCCAACTGTCTAATCAAAGTGGTTCCATGGTTACCTCTGAACCACAAGGGATGTACATATCCAGACACTATAAGATGTAGACCATAGTCAAGGGCTCTCTCTTTGCTCTTCTTTTTTACTGCCCTGCTGTGACAATGGGTCAGGTCGTCATCTATGGCATATGTACCATGCTCTATAAACGTCTATCTTGCTCTTGCCCTATAATCCTATCTTTCTCTCCTCAGTAAAACTCATTTTCTCGCTTGCCTAACTTTGGCGTGTCTGGTCATTCTTGAATCACGGGCATGCCAAGAACCGATGGTTTTAGGCTGAAACCTAACACTTCCACATTACATTGAAATCATATATTAATATATCTATCTGTCTCCAGTTTATTAGAAACTCTTTCAGGGAAGGAGAATCATATTATTTAGTGTTTTTACCTATAGCTCTTGGAAGAGTCTTTGATATATATTAGATACCAAATAAATATGAATAGTATTGAACTGAAATAACAATCCTGACAGGACTTTAGATTAAGGATGGAGATAAAGAATTTAGAATCATAAATCCTAAAGTTGAGACAGACTAGTATAGGGTGTTAATAGAAAAATGTGGAGGGGGAGAGAAGGGCAAGATGGCTGACTAAAGACATCTCTTGCCAGACTGTCCCAGAGGGAAGGAAGGGTTTCGGATAAATAAGAGGGGAAAGGGGTCACAGCTCAGGTATAGATCATAGAGAGAAGTGTCAGAGCCTGCTAGGGACTTCATGGAGGAAAATTGTGAAGCAGGGAAGGAAGAGGATAAAGGGAAAAAAAAAGACATAGGTGAACATCGAACACAGAGAGGCTCAGAGCTTAGTGAAGGAGTAAGGGGAAATTCCTTTCTCCTTCCCACACTCCTTTAGTGATCAGAAGGCTACCAACTTACCCGGAAGCCTTACCACCCCTATGAGCCCAAGCACTGAGGCAAACACAGAATTGTTGGGAGAACTTGCATGATCCCAGAGCTTGGACATTCAATGCGAGGTTCCCCTGCAAGGAGAGTGACCCAACAGACCAGAGAGCAGGCTTTGTTCTATTCAGACTCTTATCCTTCCCCATCCCTCCCCCATCCCTCCCCCATCCACTGCAATCAGGAGAACAGTTTGAGCCAAGCATTTGGCAAGCAGCCACCTCTCCCTAGTTGGTGCATCCTCCAGTCTGAGGCTCCCACAGAGAGTGGGACCCATGCCTTTTCCCTTGAGGTCTTGCAGTGGACCTGGAGTGCCCAATCTGGGAGCTCCCTGCCCACCAGCATTTCTCAGAAATGCAAGCTAGTAGGTCAGACATGCGAGCCAGATGCTGAGCCCCCAGGACTCAAGCGGGTTGCTGGGGGACACAAGGGGGAGATTTGGGGCCTGGACTCAGGAGGCAAGGGAGCCAACGTGGACAGAACTGATGGGAGAATAGTGTGAGGGTCCAAGACATGGTGATCTGGGAGAGTGCTCCTCCCCCTCACAGGAAAGCCATGCTGTTGGGACAGATCCTCTGGTGGAGAAGATCCCAGCCCATGGTACCATAGCAACCAAGCAGGGCACATTCAGGCACCAGGGCTGTTGGGGAATTATGGCCCCTTCCTCATGAGCAGCCTTCCTGGACTAGAGAGCCTGTCTTGACACTTCCCTCTGAGGCTTTTCCCTAGTGACTGGGAAAGTAACTTTGGAGCCCTGCTGAGGCTCAAAGCTGCACTGTCACTGTCAGACTAGGGAGGGTCCCCTGCCAGAGAAGATCCCAGTCCGTGACAACATAGCTACCAAGCAGGACACATTCAGGTACCCAGGATGTTGGGGAATTGTGGCCCCTCCTTCATGAGCAGGCTTCCCAGTCTGGAGAGCCTGTCTTGACCCTCTTCCCAGCAGCTTTCCCTAGCAGCCAGGAAGTTTCACAATAAAGAAATTAAGTCCTTTCAAGACAAGAAAACATAGAGGGAATTTGCCATGACCAGACTTGCTCTACATGAACTACTCAAAACAGCACGATACACAAATCAGGTTATCCAAATCAAGAAAGAGGACGTCAAACTATCTCTTTTCACTGAAGATATGATCTTGTACCTAGAAAACTCCAAAGATTAGACCAAGAGTTTCCTAGAATTGATAAAAAAATTTAACAAAATCTCAGGAAACAAAATCAATGTACATAAATCAGTAGCATTTCTATATACTAATGGCAGACTAGCTGAGAGTCAAATCAAAGACTCAATACCTTTCACAATAGCTACACAGAAAATAAAACACCTAGGAATATACTTAACCAAGGAGTTGAAATATCTCTACAGGGAGAACTATGAAAGTCTAAGGAAAGAAATCGCAAAGAACATAAATTATCGCCAACTTGGAAACATTGAGAAGAATTAACTTTAAAATTATGGCTATCTATTCTTATTTACTCAAGAAATGGAATTGAGAGGTTGTGAGGTATCAAGTGAAGATCCAGTGAAGTAAATGAAGTAAAAGTTCTCTGTAAAATTTATGAAGTTTACACTGGAATTTGAAGGACTATTGAAGATGAAGATGTTTTTTAAGACTGTAATTGATTTATTGAATCTAATTTTTCAGACCGTTAGAATGATAATGCTAATTTTTTTTGTAGCCATGAGATCATTTTAGAAGTAACTAACTTAGAAAAAAATGGCTCCCATCATTAAT
>NW_012140525.1:3332688-3335446 GCF_000956105.1 Propithecus coquereli | reverse complement strand
GTTTTTATTAAAGTGAGGAGTTCAGTTATGACTGAACTGCTTTACTCTTTTTTTTTTTCCTTCATCACAGGCCAACACACCTCATGGAAAAAGATGTCTGCTATATAGCTCTAGGCCTATATTCTATCTTGGTTGCAACCAAAGCAGAAAAAGAGAGACCCTATTTTCTGAAAAGGTATTTATAAAATCAGCTTAGCAATACCAACCTTGACTACCCTTCGCAATCTTTTGTGTTATGCTTATAAAGAATGTCTATTTTTTTTCCCAAGCACACCAGTAACTGCTTATTGTAGTATTAGAGAACAACTGTTATGGGAGAGATGAAGGAAGGGAGAGAGAAAGGTATAGAGAGAGAAAGAGAGAGAGAGACTTCCTTATGCCTACTTATCTCATGTTTTTTTGGTCATGCATCATACATGCTTATTTGGGGATTATAAGACAGAATGAAAGCATCATGTAACCCATAGAAGCTCTGTCATCTTATTTTAAAAGTTCTCAATACTCTCATAAATTACGATTTCTTAAAGCCCTTTACCCACTCTGGGGGTTAGTTAAGATTAATTTATTTTCAATCACACAGAGCCACTAAAGAAAACCATTTTTTATATAAAGAAAAAGACTACAGTTGACCCTTGAACAACATGGGTGTTTAGGAATACCAAGTACCCCTATAATTAAAATTCCATGCATAGCTTTCAACTACCCCAAAATTTATCTACTACAACCTACTGTCGGCGAGAAGCTTTACTGATAATGTAAATAGTCAATTAACACATTTTGTATGTCATATGTGTTATATACTGTATTCTTACGATAAAGTAAGCAACAGAAAAGAAAAGATTATTAAGAAAATCATAAGGGAGAGAAAATATATTTACTAGTCATAAAGTGAAAATAGGTCAGCATAAAGGTCTTCATCCTCAATGTCTCTGTGTTGAGTGGGCTAAGGATGAAGGGAAGAGGAGAGGTTGGTCTTGTCTTAGGGGTGGCAGAGGCAGGAAAGGTGCAGGAGACGAAATGGCAAGCACGTTCAGTGTGACTTTATGGAAATACATTGTACTTCCTGACTTTTTTTGCTCTTTTATTTCTCTAAAAATGTTCTAGATGACACCAATCCTTCCACCATTTGCTTTAGTTTCAGTGCCGATATCAGGGGAGGGTTCATGTTGTAAAAGATGTCAAAAATAGCCTTAAATAATCAGAACCCTTCTGCCAAATTGCCTAATGTCAATTTATTTTCTGGCACTGTTTCTTCTACATCTTCTTCCTCACAGTCTGGCACTGGTTTGGAAGCACTCATCTCCATCGAGTGGTCTTCTGTTAATTCTTCTGTTGTGATATCTATTAGCTCTTGAATTTCTTCAAGATGTGTATCTCAAAACCTTTCACCCCCACCTTTTTTGCCATACCCACAATCTTTTCCATGATTTCCTCAATTGGTTCTTTCATAAATTCTGTGAAATTATGCACAACATCTGCACACAATTTTCTGAAGCAGAAATTTATTGTTTTAGGCTTGAGGGCTTTCATGGCTTTTTCAATAACAAAGATGGCATTTTCACTGGTGGAATACTTTGATGACGTTCTCTCTGTCAGAGTTCTCTTCCATAGCATTGACAGTATTTTTCATGGAGTAACTTGTCTGATGAGCCTTAAATATCCTTAGGACCATGTGATCTAGAGACTGAATTAGAAACATAGTGTTTGGGGGCAAGTAGATCACTTTGTCATCTTTAATGTTGAATTCATAGGATTCTGGCTGGCCAGGGACATTGTCCAATATCAAAAGAACTTTAAAAGGCAGTTCCTTACTGGCAAGATACTTCCTGACTTCAGGGACAAAGCATCAATGGAATCAATCCATAAAAGTGTTCTCTTGTCCAGGCCTTCTTGTTATGCAACCAAAAGACTAGTGTTTATCTTTATCCTTCAAGGCTGGGGCGTTAGCAGCTTTATAGGTAAGGGCAATCCTGATCATAAACCCAACTGCATTTGCACAAAACAGTAGAGTTAGTCCGTCTCCTCCTGCCTTAAATTCTTGTGCTTGTTTCTCTTCCTTACTAATAAATGTCCTTTGTAGCATTTTCTTTTTCTGAAATAGGGCACTTTCATCTGCACTAAAAACCTATTCAAGTAGATATCCTTTGCCATCAACGATTTTCTTAATGGCATCTGGGAACTTGTCTGCTGCCTTTTGGTCAGAAGATGCTACTTCTCCTGTTATCTTGACATTTTTAAAGCCAAACTTTTTTCTCAAATTATCAAATCATTTTTATTGGCACTAAATTCTCCAGCCTCAGATCTTTCCCTTTCCTTTTTTTTAAGTTTTCATGTAATGAACTCATTTTCTCAGATTATATTAAAAATCTATATGTATGTGACACTACCCATCTCTGCATGAGCAATTATCTCTTCAGTATATTGCAGTAAAAAGTGGTGTCTCGCCATTCTTACATAGTTTTCATTGTGTTTAGTGCAATACCATAAACCTTGAATAACACCATGGGACCCATATAAAGTGTCACTAGTGATGCTGGAAGTGCTCTCAAGAAGCAGAAAAAGTCATGACATTACTAGAAAAGTTTAATTGCTTCATATGCACTGTAGATTGAGGTCTGCAGCTGTGGTTGCCCACCATTTCAGACAGATGATTCATTTTGTAAACAGATGACATAAACTTATAGTACTGCTAAATAAAGTATAGTACTGTAAATATATTTTCTCTTCTTAATGATTTTGTTAATAACATTTTTTCTTT
>NW_012140525.1:3330226-3331555 GCF_000956105.1 Propithecus coquereli | reverse complement strand
TACAACATTATGCTTGCTTTTGGGGAGACTATTTCCCAATTATAAATCATTTGTCATAGCCTAAAGTCCTACCCTCTGATACTTATTTTTAATTGATTTGTTACTGAGTTGTCACCTTTTTAACACAGAAGACATCCTCAAGTGTTTTTAGGTCATTGCGATATTCATTGTATCACTATATGAATCATTGAATGGTAATTTTATGTGTTTAAGGCAGATCCTGATAAGACATATTTCAGAGTACACTCTGAGAGTTTTGCATTGTGAAGAAGGCAGCTGTCATATCTTCTCTATGTAGCATTATAAAGGGTGTCCCATCCTTCTGAGTACAATTAAGGTGTTTTATATTATTATTTGAATGTGTCAGTACATTAAGTCAGAGACAAACTGAAGGGAGTTCAGAATAACAATAAAACTAATCAGGGAACTGGAGAGGGAACTTTGAAAGAAAATGTGGCTGAGTCACGTTAATTAAGAAAAGAGTGGATTTTTGTTTGATGAGTAAGTAGAAGTTTTAGAAACTAGAATGCCCATTCTTTCTGTGCTATCATGTCAAAAATACAATTTGAATGGCCAATAATATATTGTTGGTGTATCTGGTGTCACTCCACTAAAATCTATATTCTTTACCTGCAAATAAAGGTAAAGAACATTAGGAAATGATGCTTTAGCAAGATAAAAATCACAGTACTGTTAGAAAGTCTAATTGAAAGTGAGGGAGGATTTTAGATTCAGATTTCCCAGAAGGATGACAAATGACTACCCAGGCAAATATTGTATAAGATCATGATAGGACCTGAAAATTTGATTTAGGGAAAGAGATGTTATAATAGCTCTTTCTAAATCAAAGTGAAGGTAATCCACATCTTCTATCTCACACAGAGTAGCCCTTTCTGTGGAGTTTATTGGATATTTTCCTGAACCCACTAATCAAGTTGTTACTATACCTTAATCCTATTTTCCATGTTTCTTACAAACCATAATGATTTATAGAGATGATATTAGGAACTCTCCTTCTTACTGTATTCTAAACCAAGTGAGACCAGAGGAAGGTTCAATGACTATTTCCACTATAGAAAAAATAGTGAATTGGAGGCTTAGGTTTGGAACTGATCCTTAAATGTTTGAATTAAGTGACAAAGGTGACACAAATTTTCAAAATCTGTGGGAAACAGCTAAAGCATTCCTGAGAGGAAAGTTCATTTCCATAAATGCCTATATCCAAAAGTCAAAAAGATCACAAATAGACAACCTAATGAATCGACTCAAAGAACTGGAAAAAGAAGAACAGACCAACCCCAAACCCAGCAGAAGAAGGGAAACTAGTAA
>NW_012140525.1:3329029-3329463 GCF_000956105.1 Propithecus coquereli | reverse complement strand
TCAGGATATAAAATCAATACACACAAATCAGAGGCTTTCATATACGCTAATAGCATTCATACCAAGAACCAAATCAAAGACTCAATTTCCTTCACTATAGCAACCAAGAAAATAAAATACCTAGAAATATATTTAACTAAGGAGGTAAAAGACCTCTACAGGGAGAACTATAAAACATTGAGGAAAGAAATAGCAGAGGACGTAAACAGGTGGAATATCATACCGTGCTCGTGGGTCGGCAGAATCAACATCGTTAAGATGTCTATACTACCCAAAGTGATCTACAGATTCAACGCAATCCCTATTAAGATACCAACATCATTCTTCACAGATGTAGAAAAATTAATTTTATGCTTCATATGGACCCAGAGAACACCCTGCATAGCAAAAACAATTCTAGACAATAAAAACAAAATGGGAGGTATCAACTTACC
>NW_012140525.1:3321608-3326829 GCF_000956105.1 Propithecus coquereli | reverse complement strand
GGCCATATCTCTTAAGAGTTACTTTTTTTTTAAGTCAGTGATTACATGGTAACTAGGATCTCAAAACAGATGTAAAACTGACTCTTGTCCATGTTGCAGTTGGAAATAAATATGTTAAGATGCACCATAAATCACTAAGCCCTTTCTGATGACAATGAAATTTCAAAGTTAAGAACTGATCTATCAAAGATGGCTGCACTGACACTGTGACTATAAGAAATAAGGACTTAGGGTGAGAAGCTATTGGCTTTACTACTCAGCTCATCATTCTAAATCATCCAGGTCATATCAATAGGAGTATTAGCATTCTGCTTGTATTTCTTGCAAGTCAATCATTGTTTTTATTCAAAGCTGAAAAATGTTTTATTTCTGAAATCCTTTGATGCTAGTTTCCATAACAGGGTCTCAGACAAGGTCAAGACTTTTTGAGTGGTTCCTTTGGTTTACTGGTGCTTTTTGTGTTGTGAGATGTATGTATGCTTTTAGTGTTATCAAGGCAGATAATGGAACTGCTGGAGCTGATAACATCACAGTCTGCCCAAAAGTCCCATTGAATATTCTGCATAATACCTTCGTCCCCAAATTTCATCAGCTATGATAGAATGAATCCAAATATCTATTTAAATAAAAAGTTGAAGAGTGGTAGAT
Organism: Propithecus coquereli; assembly: GCF_000956105.1. Classification (NCBI taxonomy): domain Eukaryota; kingdom Metazoa; phylum Chordata; class Mammalia; order Primates; family Indriidae; genus Propithecus; species Propithecus coquereli. The sequence continues at coordinate 3,326,181 of NW_012140525.1, read as the reverse complement.
TATTACAGTTTATTTTACATTCTTCAAAGAGAAGAAACGTTTTGTGAGCCATTTGTTTCATGGAATTTATAAGTTGCTAGCGTTTAAAAATTTAAAAAGCTTTGCATATAGCAAGGAAATGACTTTTTACTTTCAGAAGATTAAGCCAAAGTTCCAGACATAAATAAGATACTTAAAAAGGAAAGGGGAAGGAGAGAGAGGGAAGGAAGAGAAGAAAGAGGAAGAGGAGAAAAGAAAAAGGAGGAAGAAGGAGAAGGACAAGAGGAAGGAAAGGAGAAGGAGGAGAAATGAAGAGAAGTAAAAGAGGGGAGAGGAGAAGAATCTAGGTTTCCTTAAGACAAAATCCTCACATTTTTACTACCTAGATATGTACGTTACTGGATCCTGTGCTAGAATTAATTCATCTATTAATGATTATCCTTGGCTGTATATATTTGGAAAAATGAATTAATCAGTGTTGTTAATCTTACCTCTTTCTCATCCTCTTTAGTGTTCTCTCCCTTGAAACTCCTTCCTTCCCTGCCATCTCTCACCCTTATTACTAATTTCACCAAATACTCTGGCATATAAAAAGAGTTGTCAATGAGCATTCATGTATCCATGAGTGTTTTCTTTCACAATGGTGATCGTCATATTCAAAAGAAGAACAAAAAATCCATTACTGTTCATAGCACATCCCCATAAGTTCCTAGTAAATTTGCGAGTAGTAACTATTTTTGGCATTTCTGTTATCAATTTGTTCATTACAGAAACCATAAATGAACATATTTGATACACACAATGAAAGTGGTTAATACTGCTTCTGGTTTGAAAATGTTTTTGAAGAAATATAAGGTTTTATGTTTTTTAATTTTTTCATGGCAAGTGGAAGCTAAAATGAGAGAACTAGTCAAGGGAAGGGGAAAAATACATATGGATTCAAATGATCATTTCTGATAAGTAACCTGGAAATATTATTCAATTTGTTTATTCATATTATACGTTTGAGTACTTTGGATTACTTTCTGTCTTTCCTATAATATCTAGCATATTACGCAGAAATATTTGAATTGGCTCCTGGTGTTGACATTTCACCCTCTGTGTTCTAGCATTATCAAATGATACTCTTAACGAAAATAACTGTCAGGTCACTATGTTACTCTATGATCCATGGTAGAAGTGACCTGAAAAAATGTAATTCACTGTTTTATAAAACAAACTCTTTCCAGAAAATGTTAGACATTAAAGATAGCTTAGTTATGCTAAATGAAGAACATCCACTAAAAGATTCACTTTACATATTAGAGGAAAGCTGAATGCAAAATTATTTTGTTTTTACATTGATAGATATAGTTGCTGGAGAATTTGTCTTTTAAAAGTTTCAAACATTCTGCAGTCTTTGAAAGATGTAGTGGAGACTCTAGTATGTTATCCATAACATCTCCCCCATCAAGACTGATGCCATGCTTCAGCTGCTAAAAGATTGTCTGACAATAATGGCCATAATATTTGATGACTAGAATTTGTGACACAGAGTAAATTCAATGGATGTTAAGCGTTTTTTCTGTACTCTTTATTTCACTTCGCTCTTCAAATAACAAGGATTTTAAATAAAATTTTGATATCGATTCATTTCTTTTATTTCTCCTTTCAATAATTCAATCCAACAAACATTTCATGATAGCCAACTCAGTTGGCTAGAGAAATACAAGGACAATAGAGCTTAATTTTCTTCGGTAGACAATGATGTTTTATAGGATATGGAAATTGAGTTAAGACTGTCTTAAAGGATAGGTTCTGGCAAAACTTGCAAGTGTTTTGGTATGAGAGAGGACATTCCAAAAAAAAAAAAAAAAGACTGGTGCAATACACTGAAAAACATTATGAACGTTTTCCATTATCCTAAATTAAAATGATCACAGACTTTTGTAGCTGGGAAGTATCTTGGAGTTCACAAATTTCATTGCTATACCAAACATGTGTCTCATATTTCAAGAGTTGGCAGAAGTGACTCTAGATCATGAAAACAAAAGAGAAGCAGATTGTGTTTCATAAAAACATACTGTGCTAAAGTTAAAATATTAAGAACTGTAGCCTCATTCAATTTATTTTACATATAAGAAAGCAGCACAAGAGTAACTTTATATACACACAGATCCTAAGCAGAAGAGAAAAACTGCATGCTAGAAATTTCACTGTTAAGTCACATTTATTGATGCAATAGTCTTGGGGGAAAAGATCCATTTTCCAATAATTTCCAAGAAATGGAAAGTAAAAGTCTTTTTATAGTCAAGTGCCATTGTGAAGACAAGGAAAGACTAATTTCCCAAAGTCATTTCATATAAATGATAAATATATCAGCTCAAACACTATAATTTTATCAATATCAAGTCAAGAAAAAAAATCTACTGATCAAATTAAAAATATTCATTATATTGGGAAATTTATTTCTGAATGTTGTTATAGAAATAAATTTATTATCCATCTTTAGAAATATATTAATTATTCATCTTTCAAAAGACAATAAAAGCAGGAATACTTTCTAATGAGGGTTAACAATGGAAGAAAACTACAAGACTAAAAATTGGAAACTGAAAGAATTCTCGTAAGTTCTACAGATAATTCATTTGGTTCAAATATAATAATATGATTGAGGAAAATTTATTATGAAAACGTACTGAGTTTCCTTTCCTTTTTTTACCTGTGGTGGCTGTAGATTAAGAATTTCAACAGACTCAAATGGTCAAGTCAATCAAATAAAATATCTAATTTTATTTCCGTACAGATTTGATTAGTGATTTGACTAAAACTTCATCAGACCAAAACACATGCAATCTTTCCTGCTCAGAGTTTTCCCCTTTCTCCTAAAGATTTGCTTATTTTGTAGTTATGAAAATGATAAAAACAAATAAAAGGTTAATTCATGCTTTCTTTCGAATTTTACAGAAAATATAAAATATTGAATTTTTAAAAGTAAATGGTCTATAATATAGCCAGCTTTGTAAAAAGAAATGTTCAGATTTAACAATATTTGATTAATCAAGAAAGCAATCAGTGGTAAATGTATGTTGAAATTTTTAAAAACTTTTAAAGATCCCTCTTTAAAAAAAATGTATTGCAGTAAGGACACTTAAAATGGGGTCTAATTCATTTTATTTAACAAAATTTTAAGGGTACAACACAGTATTTTTAACTATAGGTGCATTGTTGTACAGCAGATCACTAGAACTTATTCATCTTGTTTAACTTTATGCCCATTGATTAGTAACTCTACACTTTCCCACCCACAGCTACTGACAACTACCATCTCATTCTTTGATTCTATAAATTTGACTGTTTTAGATAACTCATATAAATGGAATCATGTAGTATTTGTCTTTCTGTGACTGGTTTATTTCACTTAGCATATTGTCCTCAGGGTTCATCCATGTTGTTGCAGATTGCAGAATTTCCTTCTTTTTTTAAGGCTGAATAGTATTGTCCTTTAGATATACATTTTCTTTATCCATTGATCTGTTGATAGAGATTTAGGTTTTTTCTACATCTTAGCTGTTGTGACTAGTGATTCAATGAACTTGAGAGTGCTACTATCTGTTTGAGAATCTAATTTAAATTCCCTTGGATAAATATCCAGAAGTGGGATTTCTAAATCATATACTCATTCTATTTTTAATTTCTTGAGGACCCACCATACTGTTTTTCATAGTAGCTGTACCATTTTGCATTCCCACCAACAGTGTGTAAGGATAATATTTTCTACATATTTTTGCCAACACTTGTCTTTTTTATTCTTTTTAAAATAGCATCCATTCTAACACATGTGAGATAATATCCCATTGTAGTTTTGATTTGCATTTCTGTGATGATTGGTGACATTGAGCATTTTTTTTAGTATATCTGTTGGCAATTTGTGTGTCTTATTTGGAGAACATCTATTCAAGCACTTAGCCTATTTTTAATGGGTTTATTAGGGTGTGATTTTTTTTATTTTTTGCTATTGAGTTGTAGGATTTTTTAATATATTTTGGATATTAACCCTTTATCAGATATATGGTTTGCAAATATTTTTTTTACCATTCCATAGAATGCCTTTCATTTTGTTAATTGTTTCCTTTGCTGTGTAGAAGATTTTGTGTTTGACATAGTCGCACTTATTTATTTTTGTTTTTGTTGCCAATGCTTTTGGTGACATATTCACAAAATCACTGCCAAAACCAATGTTATGAAGCTTTTACCCTATGTGTTCTTCTAGAAGTTTTACAGTTTCTGGTCTTATGTTTAACTCTTTAATCCATTTTGAGTTGATTTTTACGTATAGTATAAGAAAAGGGTCAAATTTCATTGTTTTACATATGGATATTTAGTTTCCCAACACCATTTGTTGCAGGAATCATCCATTCCCCATTGTGTATTGTTGACACCATTATTAACAATCAGTTGTCTGTATATGCATGGATTTACATTTGAGCTCTCTATTCAACACAGTACTAGAAGTCCTAGTCAGAGCAATTAAGCAAGAAAAATAAATTTAAAGGCATCCAAATCAGAAAGGAAAAAATAAAATTGTCTTTGTTTGCAAACAACATGACCTTAT
>NW_012140525.1:3310863-3320463 GCF_000956105.1 Propithecus coquereli | reverse complement strand
TTATGTCAGAAAAGGTGAACCTATCTTAATTCAAATATCATTCATTTATCATGTGCATATATTGACTCTTACATAGAAGCTTCTATGCATATATGAGCTTGAAATATTTTGGTTCAGAAAAGAGTTTATTTATAGCTGACATCTAAATTCATGATTAAAATTATGTATGAAAGGGTCGACTTTATTATCAGCTGTAGGAAAAAGGCATAAATAAAAAAACCCAATTCATACTACAATTATTTCTACCTCTACTGACAGCTTCTTTTTTATAGTTTTCTTGGGGCCTTATCAATTATTGCTTATATTTATTAGCTGTTTTCCACTTGTCCTCTACTTAACTTGATTTAAACCTGTGTGAATTCAAGAGTCTATGCTTTAATATTCCATTAGACATACTTTACTTATTTTAATAATATCCAATTTAACAATGCAGAAGTTGTGGAGGTAAGATATTGCCTAATGAAACATTCGGCAACTTATTACTTTCTTTTTCACTCACTTCTATTCCACCATGTATTTTATTTTATTTATTTATCCTTTTTATATATTTGTTATCATCTTTACTCAAAACTTAGATAAAATTGTAATTTATTAGGAAATTTTCTAGGACAAAAATCACCAGATATTGTAGGGGCTGGGCCTAGAAGAAAGGATGGATGGATGGATGGATGGATGGATGGATGGATGGATGGAAAGAATGTGAGCAGGGTGAATGAAGGGTCGGGAGAAAACACCTGCTGGAAGCTGAAAACAGCTCACCTGTATGAAAGTTACTAAGGATATTAACAAACAGCCATGACCCTTTGCGCGGGTACTTGGAAATAAATACGGGGAGGAACTTAGCTGAGGAGGCCATTTTCTCCTTTGGATTTCGGCCTCTCCCCTTCTCTTGAAACACATAGTTTCGAGTAATTATTCATTCCTTTACTACCGAGCTCAAGAGAGAAAAGCAGCCACAACAAGAGATGACTGAAAACATGTAGAATGGCAAAGATTTAAAAGTTGTTCTAGATCTTAGAAGATATATTTTTCTTCTTTTTTTTTTGAGTTTTTTAATATTCTGTGAAACTCTTTGTTTTCCCTCTGACTAAACACAAGTTCAAACAAAAGATTCAAATAATTAAGAAATAGTTTTTCAAAAGGTATATATGAAATAATCCAACATAAGACAATAAATCAAAGGATAGACATTTACAAGTTAACAGTTGAAATCCTAATTATGATACCTTGCACTACAAACATGCCAGTTTTTGTGAAGCTAATTAGCCTTCTATAATGGAAAACAATATAATTGAGTCTATATGGTTATGAGATGAAATTGAAAACAATTGCATATTTTCTGAAATTTATATTCCTAAATTATCAAACATAATTGTTTTTAGTTTTGCAGGTAATTGACTTGCAATTTTATAAAGTTATTGGAATATATTCCTGCTTTGAAATATTTTCATAATCCTTATTTCAACAACTTCTTCATTTCAAAGACTTCAGAATATGTTAAAGTTTTAACCCATAAGCTGGTTGCAAGGAAATTTTTTTCTAAAAGGGAGTCACTTTATGGATAAATCAATACTTTCTTATAGATGGCAACAAACTATTTTTTTATCATAAAGTCAATACAAATATACAGAAATATCTAAATTAGAGAAGAAAAATCCTTAACTTCAACAACTTGAAATGATAGCACTGCAATGTTATTCTATTATTGAAACTGTTGTATTAATTTTTCTATAGCTATGTATGTAATTTTGTATTACGTTTGGCATTTTCAAGAATGAAAATGTTAAGAAATGAAAAGACCTATGAGAAGATCATTTATTCAAAGAGAATCAAAAAAGAAGAAAATATTATTATATGTTATGAAATCACAAGGGATTAAATTAAGTAATTAATGCGTATGGAAAAACAGGGCAAAATTTGGAAAAGGGAGAAGAATTGTTTGGTTAAATTGACAAGTAAGTGAAATATTATCAAGTACTGTATTGTTCAACTAATGGGTGAATAAAACCAGTAAAATATTAGGTTATCAAAAAAACTCCAAGTCACAGAAGGACACTGGAATAAACTTTTATTTTGCATTTACCCTACCACTCATTGTATGTCCTGGGTGGCTCTGCCCCACACAGTTACAGAGACAGAGGCCCATAGAGGTTGTGTTGCCTCACATGAAGCCACCTTGTTCATTGCACCAGGGGAAGAGAAGAGAGAATCCCATAATTAAAAGCTTTATTCAAGAAGTAAGATACATCACTTCTCACAGCCCATTTGACAGAATTAATTATCTATCTCTAGTTTACCATCAAAAAGCTAAAGGACATATTTTCTATTAGATCTAGAAAGAGAGGAAAATCAGATACTACTGATCTCTAGTGTTGACATTGCATAAAAATAAAAACATTTCTGTAATATTTTATCTGATTCATTAACATTTTCTGTCTTAAAAATATTCAGCCAGGTTCAAGTATTCAAATTTTAATTAATATTGCTTCATTTTAATGACACATTCATATTTCAGCATTTTAAGTAATGTTTCTTCTTTTATAAAACAAATTATGCTAAAATGACACCATTGTTATGTATTTCTATTTCAATCTGCTATCTCAAATATAGATTGTTCATGCAAAGTTGTTGCTGTTCATTTTTTAATTACTCTAGAAGTGACAGTTCCTATTCTAAGACTAAATAGGCAAAATATGTATATATATGGTTTAGAAACCCAACTTCAAATTAGCATTCCAAAATTATTAAGAATCTGTTAAAATTATAATGGAATTGATAAATCATATATTTTGCTAATTGTCATGTAAATTAGTATTACTTTTTATAAAAATCAGATTTTCTTAATATTTATCAAAAGCCATTTATCATCTGATTGTACTGTAGTATCATAACAAAATAATTTAATGGAAGGAAAAAGCTCAAGTATAAATACCTTCATTTACACATTATTAAAAATAATGAAAAATACTACGAAAAGAATAACAAGTTAAGTAAATGATGACTGTATTGCAAAAACTTTATTCTACTATTAAAATTATAACCGTGAAAATACAGAATTTGTTTAGAGTGAATGTTAAGTTGCAATTAGCAAAATAGGTAATTGCATGTATATGGAAAATATTAGTAATAACCTTCATTGGGTGTCGGGCAGATGGGAGGGGGCAGGAGGGGATGGATATATTCATACCTAATGGGTGCGGTGAGCACTGTCTGAGGGATGGACACGCTTGAAGCTCTGACTTGGGTGGGGCAAAGGCAACATATGTAACATAAACATTTTTACCCATGTAATATGCTGAAATAAAAAAAATTTTAAAAAAAGAGAGATTCAGATCAGAAAAAAATGTAGGTATTTGAGGAGCTAGAGTGGTAGAATTATAAATGAATTTTAGTTTTTTAAGTGTTTTTTCTATGATGCTTGTAAAATAAAATAATATAGAATATTTAATAATATTTTAATGGTTCTTGGTGTGTTTGTTAGACATTTATGAAAGTTCTACCAACTCTACTAGCCCTTTCTACAAAGTATAGTGAGGAAGCCAATTAGCCGATGGCATTCATTGAGCAATTACTATCTTGAGCGCATTAAACGTCACACCTTAATGCCTTGACTTATTCCATCACCACTCTCTTTTTACAGATAAGAAAATTGAGCTGCAGAGTTTCACTAACATGTTCAAAGCTATCAAATTAGTAGGTGCTGGATCTGGTGCAAAAATATTGAGTTCGCCGCTCACCACTGTAATACACTGTTTCCTAAAGCTTACTGAAAACAGGGTGATAGAAGTTCATATTAGAACCAAAAAGAATCAAAAGGGAAAAAAAGGAGGACAAAAAGAGGGAAGTAGAGGGAGAGGAAAAAGAGAAAAACTTGAGACGCAAGAAGTAAAGAAAAATGAAAGATAAAATGATATAAAAAGTATGACAGGCCGGGGGCGGTGGTTCATGCTTATAATGCTAGCAGTCTGGAAGGCTGAGGAAGGAGGATCGCTTGCGATCAGGAGTCTGAGACCAGCCTGAACAAGAGTGAGATCCCGTCTCTACTAAAAATAGAAAAAATTAGCCTGGCATGGTGGTGTGCACTTGTAGTCTCAGCTAGTCAGGAGGCTGAGGCAGGAGGATCACCTGAGTCCAGGAGTTTGAGGTTGCTGTGAGTTATGATGACGCCACTGCACTCTAGCCCAGGGGACAGACCAAGACTGTCTAAAAAAAACAAAGTATGACATTGTACGACTTTAATGAAGTTTCAATGCTAATATAAAAGGGAAAGTTATATTATTTGATGTGTACTAAAATTTTTCTTTTTCTTTTTCTTAAGATTTCATTTATTTAAGCCTTGATATTATTTCTTTCAGTGAAAAAAGTTTACCTCCTTTAGCGTAGCCCTAGAAACACCAGATTTTGTGTCAAAGGGATTTTTTGATGGACTAATGGTCCATACCTCATCTTTTTGGAGCAATCTTGGACTTACAATTCTCACTTGCCACACCATAACTCAGATTCAAGGCTGGTGGAATAGGAGGTACCTCTTGATGGAAAGTTGAGACAGTTTTTATGATTTATACTTATCTAGGAATTTTCCCATTTCATCTAAATTGTCAATTTTTTTGCATTATTCCTTTATAATACTGGTGATATTGCTATGCTGACTAATTCTGCTTCTCTGTTTTTGAAGATTGGTATTATTTTAACTTTATGGAAACAAAAGAATTATAATTAATGCCACTTAGCATATTAACTGAAATAACATTTGGGGATATATAACAAAAAAATACTGGAGCAGTTTTACAGTAGTTTAGTAATAGAAAGTATTGCACATTTAATAAACACAAATAAGTACACAAATAAACAGAAATAAGTACACTTCATTCACAGATGTAGCCACAAACATTTTCTAGAGATACTGTGGAGTTAAAGTTAATAATATCAGGACACAGTCCTTAAGAGGAAGCAGATAAAAATTACATTAATTCGGCTCCCTGTACTATGACTACATTCAGAATGCTGAAGACACACATAAACAATTATGCCTGTTTTAGTGAAGTGGATCTGTCTACCTGTGGCTACATCCAAGTAATCTTTTATTAATGAATCTCCTGCTTATTATTACTCACTATTCATTTCTGTGCAATTTTAGGTAGAAAGAATGACAGTCTTTTCAGATTGATATCAAGCTCGATGATTTTTTAACTAGGATGAGAAAACATTGGATTCTGCCAGTAAAGTCCAGCCAATTTTCTCACATTCATCTCTCTTTTATAACAAGATGGGCCACGCGTTACAGAAGCACTTTTATGTTGCAATAAAAGTGCATAATTTAAAGTATCATATCTTTTCCAAATTCTTATGAAGTGCTTCACTTAAAGCACACATAAGTAAAAAATCTTCCATCCCAAGATTTTTTTAATTTTCATGATAATCAAAAGACGATATTCTTTGTGTATATATTTGTCCATAAACATTTAATGTATCTTTTTCATACATTTGTTGTCTATTATACTTTTTACATTATACTTTACATGGTTATTTTTTACTTAATTCATAGAAATCGACATGACATACCAGATAACTGAGATCAAACTATGTAAGTTCAGGCTATGAATTTTCTTTGGAGGATGATTTATGATTCTATAATTCTATAAAATACCAAGATACTATGATAACAAAGTATATTTTATTAAAGACTTAAGCTTTTGATTTATTGAACACATAAACGTAAAAATTATAGACATGGTCAGAATGTGTATGTATGTATACACATATACATATACAGATAAATGTATGTACACATATTTGTGTTTGTGTATGGATATGTGTGTATAAAACTTTGTATATACATTACATTAAATGCAATAAAATAATTTGGTTTAATAAACTCAGACCAGCTGGTGACAAAAGATGTTATTTTTATATTCATGTTTATTTTAATAAATATATTAAAATAATGGAAAATAAAGTAGATTATTCTTGAATAGTTTTAAAAACATATGTTACATTTGTTCTAGAAAACCTGGGCTTTTGTATGGTTTCCACTGGAAAAAAAGTGCTGAATCACATCAGTAAATGATCTAAAGATACACTTTGTTGGAAAAAAATCAATAGTCTACTTAAAATCATTCACAAAATATAAGTCTTGGGAATATAATCTTCCTTCCCCATATTTATCTATAGCTGACACTGCCCTCTTCTAGAGATTAATTCTCATGTCGTTTTAAAACTAATATTTTGATTATCTCATAGGAATGTCAAAGTCAAACTATAAGAAGTAAACTCTTCTAATCTAGGACTACCTCATAAACTCTGTTCCCACTCTATGTTGATGGTTTCAGCATCTACCTGCTCACTGAAGGTAGAAGCTTCAGATGCTTAAAATCATACGAGATTCTTTTCTGTCTGAAAAATATAGTAAAATCTCCTTAAAATCAACTAACTCCAATCAATGTTCCCATCCCCACACACAAATATGCACACTTTTCATTTCTACCCTATATTACTACTTAAAACTATTTCAGTAAAGCATATACTATCTTATTCCTTTACTTTGGTGGGCAATGAATATATCTATTAATTTATTTAAGGCCTACCATGTTCAGACATTGTTCAAGCAATTGAGACATACAAATGAACAAAAGAAAAGAAAAATATTGCCTGAATAAAGTCTATTAAGTTTAGTCTAGAGTTCAAAAAAAGGTATAGGCTGGAGATATGAATTTGGGGTATACAAGTTATGTAAATACAGGAGATGTAATTAGATCACCTAAGGAGTGAGTGTAGATACAGAAAAAAATGGGCAAAGGTTAAGGAAGAGAAAAAGAATGACCAGAAAGAAACTGGTAGGCTCGATGGATGGGAGGTCACAGCACGGCCAATGGATTTTGGATTTGTAATTCTAGAGGAAGTAAGCTAGAAAGAAGGGGGAGCAATCAAGGAATGAGATGTATAAAACCTAGATGATGGAAGTTGACATGGTCTAGGCTATGATCACACAGGTGAGTGGCTGAGGTAAGTGGTAGTCAAGCCCCTTACAGGGAAGTATTAAAAGGAACAGAGAAGACAATAGGTTGAAAAGATTACATTTGCATTTATTCAAATCACCAAGAAATAAGATATGAGTCAATTTGGTGAGAATGACAATGAGATAGTAGCTAAAAATTATTGAGAGATGAAGGGAGTCTCCAGATATTTGTAAATGACAACACAATGAGGAGTAGTAGTCATGTACTGTAAGACAGGAGATTCACAATTCTTAGTTTTGTAGAAACTGAAGGGAGAAATGTCTTGAATTATCTATGAGGGAACTGAAGAAAACATACTTTACCTTTAATCCCAGCGGATTTAGAGGCATGAGAAAAACTAAATACCACTTGAGAGAACTTTAGGGAAAAATATTGTCATCAGGAGAGATCAAGGTTTCTGTCGGTGTAAAATGTGGAAGGAAACTCAAAAGCCATTGATAATATAGACAATATAGAATATTTTGCTATAGACAGATGGACCATGAATTGTAGAGAGTTTGAGAGGGGTCAGAGATGGAGACCAAAAAGGCCATCTGTGGGGCTAGACATTATTCAGGAGATATGCCAGGAGATATAAAGAAGTTTGAGGCTTCCTGTAGTAACTACAACAACCTCATGAGTTCAATCCCAATAGAATCAAGTTATACAGTATTAACAAAAATGTGATTTAGGGGGGCATGGAACAGGTAATAGGGATGAGATTCTGGTAAATGCACAGGGATAAACCTGGTCACGGGTTGTATAGATGTACTTAGAGTATGTAGACGTAATTGAAGACTTGATAGGAAGTTTATCTTATCCTAAGAAGAGTTCCCTCATATCCTCTGCTGATGAAGGGTTGAAAGCTTGGGGAATACTCCCCATCTTTTAAGGCCCAGTTGAAATATCAATCTCTCTATTCTCTGACCACCACTAGGGAGTAGATTTATTTTCTCTTCTTGTTTCCTTCTGTTCACCCAACTATCACCATATGTGTCTGCAAGTCTTTTCTACTACCCTGTGAGACTCTTCAATGTAGGAAAAATTTACTTTAATATCAATAATGTCTAGCATAGCGTCTGGCATGTATTCAAGAAGAAAACTTTGTGGTTGGAGGATGAAAGCATAATATTCTAAATAAGGGCTTCTAAGACATTAATTTGTACATAGATCACATAGGGAGAAATCTTTTTAAAATGCAGATTATTGTGTCTGGTTTGAGAATGAAATTTCATGTTTTTAACAAGAGCTCAGGTAGTGCTGCTGCTGTTGTTCCTCAGCCATACTTTGATTTGGTAGGTACTAGAATATACCAAATAGTAGACAATTATACATTGAAATTGTGAGTATAGTACTTTGTTCCTTGGGTCATTAAAAAAAAAAGAACTACGCTTTTGCTGATTTGTTATCAATAGATTTTTTTCTTACCTTTTAAATTTTGCTTTACTAGAATCTTTGATAAAGCTTTAAATTTAATATTGAACTCCAGGTAATGATATATTATTGTCCCTAGGAGATTGAATCAGATGAAATAACTATGAAGTTTTATGAAGAACAGTAGAATAGTTAGTTGGCGAGTAATTGACTAGAATAATGCCCTCTGATGAACTTGTCTTTTGGCCATAGTGGTCAAGGACATGCGGTGTCAAAAGAACTGATCTGACGTGAAAACAGAATAAACTGCTTTGGAATTCATTTAACAAAAGAAGCATAAGACTCATACACTGAAAATTACAAAACACTGTGAAGAAAATTCAAGATCTAAATAAATGAAGAGAAGTTTTATGTTCCTTGATTATAAGACTCAATATTGTCACAATGGCCATTACCACCAAATTGATCTGTAAATTCAATGCAATTTCTGTCAAAATCTCTGTAGGCTTATTCGTAGACATTGAAAAGTTTATCTTAAAATTCGTATAGAAAATAAAGAAACTAAAATATCTAAAACAATTTTGAAAAATGACACATTTGGAGGATTGTACTATTCGATTTCAATTTACTTTAAAGCCACAGTAATGAAGACAGTGTGGAATTGGAACACTGATAAACATAGATTAATGGACCAGAATTGGGAATCCAGAAATAAACTCACACTTTAAGGTTATTTATTTTCAACAAAGATGCCAAAACAATTTAAGGGGAAAAGTGTATTCTTTTACAAATTGTGCTGAGACAATTAGATATTCAAACACACTAAAAAAAAAAAAATCGGCAGAGAAGGAAGAGCAGAAGGAGGAGGGGGAGGAGGAGGAGAAGTAGATATTGACTTATCTCACACTATACACAAAACTTACTCGAAATGGATCGTAAACCCAGCAATTCTACTTCTTGGAATCTAATCAAGAGAAAATGCTTAAATACCTACACAAAGACATATACTCAAATTTCATAGCAGAATTAAGCACTCACAAGAGCTTAAACTGGAAATAATCCAAATGTCTATAAGTGGTGATTAGTGGAAAATAATGGAGTATAGTCATAAAATGAAATAATATTCAACAACTAGAAGAAAAGAAATACTGGTAAATGCTACATATGAATGAACCTCAAAAACATTATGCTAAGTGAAAGAAATGAGACACAGAAGAATATGTAGTGTATT
>NW_012140525.1:3302190-3303648 GCF_000956105.1 Propithecus coquereli | reverse complement strand
CTTATTTTGTAATTAATGACCTTAATGTTTTTGAAAAGTACAGGCTAATTATTTTCTTGAGTGTCCCTCAATTTTGACCTGAGCAACATTTCCTCTTATTTAGATTCAGCTTATGGATTTTGGCAGGAATGCCACAGAAGTGATAACACCTTGGTCAGTATAGCATGTCAGGAGACATGTATTAACAGGTTTGCTGGTTCATCCCAGTAATAAGTGGTGTCCCCATGTCACATCACTGTGAAGTTACTATTTTTCCTTTTGTGATCAATACATCATTAGTGAGACATATTTTACAATTGTATATACATCCTGTTCATCATTAAATATTCATCCACTAGTCACAACATCGAGATGATTCTTGCTTGAATTAATTGCTGTAATAACCGTTGACAAGTTGAGCATTTTATATATTTGACAAAATGTAGTTTTATTCCAGGAAAGGCTTATTATTACATTTCATTTCCATATTTCTTATTTTACCCAGGTAATACCAGTGTAAAGATCTTGCAACCAAAAACATCACTATTATTATTATGCCAACACATAAGATCAACTTTAGGCATGTGGTGGCTTATTTTTATATTTCTAACCTTTAGCATTTAATTGCTCTGGAATTTTGGGTAGGTAACTTACTCTCCAAGCTTCAATTTCTTCATTTCAAATTGGAAATTATGTTGACTCTGAAGGGTTTGTGTGATTAAAGTAGTGTATATAAAGTATTTAGCATCGGCATAATACCTGCCATGTAGAAAGCATAGTGAATGGCTGTTGACGCATTTCCTGGAGAATTCATCAGTGGCTGTTAACACAGGGAGACAGTTGAGAGAGCCAAATTCTAGAGTGTAATTAGAGCCCGATACAGGTCTGTGTCTATGTGAGGAAAGTGTAAACTTTGGTCATTCTAATAGCAAAAACAAAACACATTTTACAGAAATCAAGTAAACAAAAAAGCTCCAAACATTACCTACTCACTCAAGCACATAATAGCTTTGTGATATTGTTCAAGTTACATAACCTCTCTAGGTGTCAGTTGTCTATTCTGTAGGATATACGTAAACTGATTAACATGCCTTTGCCATGTTGTTCCTGCACGATAAATGCTATCGTTACTAGTATCTGTAATGCATCTAAAGATTCTGTTCCTAAAACAGCATCTTTGGCCAGGCACCATCGCTCACGCTTTTAATACCAGTGCTTTGGAAGGTTGAAGTCAGAGGATTGTTTGAGCCCAAGGGTGCAAGACCAGTCTGGGCAACATAGTGAGACCCATTGCCACAATAAATAAAAATTTAAAACTTAGCTGAGTATAGTGATACTTGTCTGTAGTCCCAGCTACTTGAGAGGCTGAGGTGAGGTGGGAGGATCGCTTGAGCCCAGAAGGTTGAGGTTACAATGAGCGATGATCATGACACTGCACTATAGCCTGGGTGACAGAGTGAGACCCTGTCTCCAAATAAA
>NW_012140525.1:3299625-3302140 GCF_000956105.1 Propithecus coquereli | reverse complement strand
CCCAATAAGAAGTGAAGGGGGAATTAGAAGAGAAAAAGGGGTTAGATCAAGTGTCAGTTCATCCCCAATACCTTTGGAATGAGTTTGAGGGGGCTGTAGAAGAACCCAGATAGGTTAATGAGAAATCCCAATAAATTCTGCAAACATTTCTGGAGGATTGAAAAATTTGCAAATATATTTGTCAATGCATCCAGTCTAGTACCAGAGCATCCCTGAGCTTATGAGTGTAGAGATAGCTGAAAGACTCATTTTTCCACTTATTTTTCTCTCTTCTCACTGCTACTTTGTCTGGTTTTCATTGCTACATTTCTCTTCTCTTCTTCCCTGAAATTGTATAGACTATACTACCGACTTTCATGGAAAATTTTTACTAAGCATGATATCCTGACAAAAGATTTATGAGTTGTCATGAGCTATCAGAAAAAAATCTCTGAGGATATAGATGAATACATGTGCCTCATATTTCAGACCAGCAAGTGCATGAGAAATGATGGGACAGGGTCAGGATTGCGTTTTCTCCAGAGTTCTAAAAAGTTCATTGGCATAGAGCTTGTAGTGAAGGATCAGATTGAAAATTATTTTACAATTCATGTCTAACACATATATACCTGTGTTGTTTTTTTAAAAATGTTTTGATAAGTTGTATATCAATTCATATTCTTTGTACTATAATCATGCTCCTTTTAATTAAACTACATGTATTGAAATAACTCAGTGAGAAAAAAATTATTTTGAAGCATACCATGAAAATATCTAAAAATTCATAAAGTTCTTCACTATAAAATGGAATTCAGGAAAAATATCTGTGCATGGTCAAAAAAAGTAAACACTCTAATGTATCAAATATGTAACATGATATAATCTAGATACTTTCACGGTATTACTTGTGTCAGATGAGATTTTGAAGAGTCACATAAATAACTAATAGATGAAGTTATGCTGTAAATCACACACCTATAAATGTCCAAGAAAGCAAAGAAAACCTGAAGTGCAGTGTAAAATTCAATTATTTTCTGTTCTAGAGAGTAGCCTGTCATCAATGATTTTACAAAAGAGACAAGATTCTACCTCAACAGAACTAACATAATTTGACTGACATAAACATCCATAATACAAAACAAATTTCTCTAGACAGATTTATGCAGTAGCTAGGATGTCTATTTTGTGCATCTTCAGCTTTAATCTTCTGGAAACTAGGTGCTGGAACATATTGTGCTATTATATTTCCAACTCAACAAACTAGAGATAACCTAAGGTACACTGTTTTTTAGGATCAGTTAAAAAGAAAACAAAACGAAACAAAAAAAGTCATAATGCATTTCAACAGTAATAATTTTAAAGCTGCAAATGCAGCTGGTAAATGCCAGGAGAATTAAATATGGACAGCGTTTTTTTTTTTTTTAAATAAAAAGTTTTTTCTGCGCAGGTGTTTAATGCAGGAGAACTTCAGTAATTGCTGCATATTTGATGCTTTTTACTCAGGTGTAAAACCCTATAAAACCTTTCTTGAACAGGAAATCAAAGATTCTGTCAATTGAAATGCATTGATCTATTTCACATACCCTGACACATTTCATCATTGTCCTCACTGTATTAAACAGACAAGTTCCCTCTCCAAACTTTGCTCCAATTCTATTCAGCGAACTTCATTCCATTCTTCCACTTTTCATCTAATATGAACCTGACCATATTCACAGGAAAATGACTCTGCGATGGTTAATTGTATGTGTCAGCTTGAGTGGACTAAGGGATGCCAAGGTAACTAACCGGTAAAACTTTATTTCTGGGTGTGTCTGTGAGTATGTTTGGGGATGTGATTTGTATTTGAATTGGTGGACTGAATAAAGAAGATTCACCCAGTTGTGGACCCAAATAGAACAAAAAGACTAAGGAAGACAGAATTTGCTCTTTCTTCTTTGAGCTGCGACATCCTTCTTCTGCCCTTGAACATCAGAGCTCCTGGTTCTCAGGCCCTTGTTCTCTGGTACTTACATCAGAGACCCCTAGTTCTCTGATCTTTGGATTTGAATTGAGAGTTATACCATCTACTCCCCTGGTCCACAGGTCTTGGGGCTCATACTGAATTATACTACCAGCTTTCCTGGTGATTTATTACGAGAATTGGCTCAGGCGGTTAAGAAGGCTGAGAAGTGCTATAATCTACTATCTGCAGGCTGGAGGACCAGGAAAATGTAGATATGTTTATCTATCTACCCATCCACATATGTCCCTGCATATGTGTGTATATGTATGTGTGTGTGTATATATATATATATATATATATGTATGTATAAGTATGTGTGTGTGTGTGTGTGTGTGTGTGTGTATGCTTCCCCAAAGAACCTTGACTAATACAGACTCCCTAGTTCATCTTTTCTGAGATAAGTTGTGCCCATGTTGTACTCAATTATATCTCCTCTTGAAAATCATTATTGTTTAGAGGGATATTCATCAGAAGGAAATGCCTTCAGAGAAGGTGCTAGAGAAAGGAAAGGTTTAGACTTTGTCTCACAGA
>NW_012140525.1:3294675-3295630 GCF_000956105.1 Propithecus coquereli | reverse complement strand
AAACTTATTTTAGGATAGGCATTCACGAATTCCATTTTGATCAGATATCTATATATCAAATAGCAAAAGATTTTTGGCTAAAACTTAGGTTTTGTAAATTACTTCAAATCCATTTCCATTCCATTTGCTTCAAATTTTCTTATACTCTCTCAGTGTCATTTTTTAATTAATGTCTCATATCCCTTTCTTCACATTATGATTAAGAAAAAAAATGGACTATTCACTGTAGCTGGAAGTAGAACTGCCCTAACCACCTGCTTCTGGTAGTTGCCACTCAACTATGGATTCCGCACAGCAAGTTACCCAACTCTACTCAGCCTGCTCCTCCAGGAAGCCTGGCTGGCAGAGATCAGAGTGCCATATTCCAGACTCGTGCTAACATTAGACTTAAGCATGACTGGTAGATCAAAGGCTTATATTCAAACTATATTTTAGTATATCTCTAAAAATGTAGTCAATTAGTAGGTTGTTTTCTGTAGTTTGAAAAGCCTATTGGAAATTCAATAATTGATACTTAATGTTTTTTATAGCATTTAATATGTTTACTTATCTAGGTCTTGATAGACTAAACATGGGAAAATAAACTATTACTGTAAAAGTGCTATCTGATAAACAAAGAATGGCATGATATGCTACAGTTTTTAAAAGAAAATTGTAAATAACAGAGAGGAGAAAATTGATACTTCAGAAAAGAGGAAATGGATTGAAGAAAGTTTACAACAGGAAAGAATGAGAATGCTATAATTTGGCTGATGTAACATAACATAAACTCATGAGCTTTAAAAAATTAATTCTCTGTCTATAAAGAGACCTGGAACCTCCTGGAAGCTCTCTTCCTGCTATCAGCACTCACATAGAGCTCCTACAGTTTTAATCAACGAAGTTGACAGTTGTAGATGGTATGCAACAATATTAAAGTATGCTTTTAAAAATACTATAGTGCTGCCTATCAAAT
>NW_012140525.1:3284545-3285984 GCF_000956105.1 Propithecus coquereli | reverse complement strand
AGCAAAATATATTGCTAGAATATTAGATGAATTGGAAAAACGTCTATTCTTCATATCCCTTGTTTATGGTAATAACAATGAATTATGTTTCACAATAGTTCTGATTATTATACTGTTCAAAATTAACTTTGAAGAGAAAGTTTCTTCAAAGAATATTTATTAGGACAAAGAATTCATATAAAGTGTTATGTTAGGAATTCTGATATGTCTCAAATGTGAATTCATTTTTTTTATAAAATGAAAGTACTGTTCAAGCTTTTATTGTGCTTAATCCAGTAAGAACAATTCTGCTTGACAAAACAAACAAACCTTTTAATGTAAAGGTCAGAACCTTCATACGAGAACATTTGGGAGCAAAACTAAATACCAAATCTTCATATCACATTTTCTTCTGGTATTAGCAGAGGTATCAAAGGCAGTGACCACAGTATGAACACCGGCTGTACTTGATCACTTGATTCTGTGAATGCAAGCAGGGTTGGAACTTTGGTTAAACCATCAGGCATAGCAAAAACCACAGGAACAACAAATCTCATTAAATGAAAATTCATATTTAAATGTTGTGAATAATTAAAGTGGCTTTATTTTACACATTAGAAATGCATGTGTAAATCTGTTCAATTGGAAAGCAGAAAACTTCAATGTGCACAACTAAATGCAGATTTCTGTAGCAAAAGATGACCAATGGAAGAGTCTCATATCCTTCAAATGGGTTGGGGCAGAAAAAGGTATTAATTTTCTATTGCTGTCACAACAAATTACAACAAATTCAGTGGCTTAAGCAATGTAAATGTATTATTTTACAGTTTTGTGTGTCAGAAATCTGACATGGGTCTCATGGAGCTGACATCAAGATCCTTGGAAGGGTTGTGTTCATTCCTGGAGTTCTAGGGAAGGCTCCATCCTGCTCACTTAGATCACTGACAGAATCCAGTCCCTGCAGTTGTAGGACTGAGATCTCTGTTTCCTTGCTTGTTGTCAGCTGATGGCCTCCCTATTTTCTAGACGCTACCCACACTTGGGTTTGTTTTCCTTTCACATTTTCAAAGCCAGCAATAGCAGATCAAGTCTCTCTAATCATTTGAATTTCTCCTCCTTCTTCCATCTCAACTCTCTGACCCAGTCAAAAAGGGCTATCTGTTTTAAAGATTTAAGACATTACATTAGACCCCTGGATAATCCAGAATAATCTTCTTATCTCAAAGTCAGTACTCTAAATCACATCTGCAAAGTACCTTTCACCCTAGAAAGTAACATATTAGCAAATTCTGAGGATTAGAATATGGACCTCTTGGGGGAGGTGCATTATTCTGCCTACCACAATCATCATATATGTAAGTACTTTTAGAGGAGACTTCTTAATTTATACATAGTTGATAAAATAAATAGTATAGACATTTTCACAGAGCAAGCAATTATGTTTCTCCTATGAGAGTAGA
>NW_012140525.1:3283211-3283671 GCF_000956105.1 Propithecus coquereli | reverse complement strand
AGATATCATCAGAGGTCATAGATTTATGCTCTAGGAGAAATTATAGAAAGGGCCAGAAGGGATACCTTCCATTTAATCAAAACGCCCAATTGCAGCAAAACTCTCTACTTTTGCACTCATTTCTATAATCATTAAAAAATGGCAGCTCAAAGGTTTTTCTATGCTAGTAACAAATAGAACAATTTATTTAAATGATAATTTGAATTGCATATGATAGTATCTGGATATTTTGTAAGACTATTACAAGTAAAGAATAAATGGGATGATTGGAATAGCACTTTGATTTACCTTTAGCTTTTATGTTGTTGCTTTTTGTTATGGTTATTTTATCGTTTACCTTAAAATAACTATAATCAATCTCAGCCTGCAAAATTAAGTCACGTCCCTGACTTTAGCAATGGATTATAACAGGAATCTAGTTTACTATGTGAGATAATATCACTTATCTGAAGTTTTGCCC
>NW_012140525.1:3277065-3278456 GCF_000956105.1 Propithecus coquereli | reverse complement strand
AAAGAATATACAGAGACAAAAGTACAGTTTTATAATAGTATAGATTTATAAAGGGGGGGCTTGGGAGACCCCACAGCATTCCTGTGAGCTGTGAGGCCCAGAGTAAAGTTTCACATGGGTATTTATTGGTACAGTGATCAGTTGCCAGGGGTAACAGATTTGCATAATAACAGATAGCTCGTTTTAGGTTAAAAGTTTCCCAAAAGGCTTCTAGAGATCCCTTAATTAACTCTATCTACATGACCAAGTGGCTACAAAATCTTTCTAAGACAAACTTTTAAGTTCTAAGATAAAGCTATCACTTAGAAAGGCTAAACAGAGATATAGTGGCTCTATATTTCTTTACCTAGTTTTTGTGGATTGAGATAGGTAGTCAGAAGTGAATCAGAAACTGTCCCTTAGGCTAATCACTTTTAGCAGCAGGTGTCTGTCTGCTGGGCGGACACTCTTTGATCAGCTCTCATCACGAGGCTCCATGCAAACCTGCTTTGTCATACAAAGCAGGTGAAAGCCACAGGTTTGAGACTGCTGCATCATCTTGGAAAGCACCTGCCACTGACCTGTGAGATGCCCTCCTGAGGCGAGGCAGCTTTTGATATGCAAACTAACACATTCACATATTCCTTCAGGGCAAAGCCCTGCAAAACTCCTGAAATCATTTCTGTCTCTATATTATAGGAGGCATTTCCATAGAGCAATATTTCTATGGGTCAACACAGAGTAAAACTTATTGCTTTACTGTTTTAATGAATGAACAGGACTTAATGCACTGAACATTCAATTTACATCCTAAATAAGAGAAAAAAATCAAAGAAAGTGTCATTTTAAAAAGTAATTAAACTGGTATTATTTATTTTAAGATAAAAATGCCAATTATTAGCAAATTTAACACATAATTTATCTTGCTATTATTATTCAAATATTATGTCCTTGATAGATTGCAACAATGATATCTCCTATAAAAATGCCAATTATTAGCAAATTTAACACATAATTTATCTTGCTATTATTATTCAAATATTATGTCCTTGATAGATTGCGACAATGATATCTCCTATCCAATTATGCTACATAAAAATCTTATTAATCTTGGAAAAGATGTGTATTTCTTTGATTATGATAATAGAAGAAAAATTACTAATATATAATAGCAATTACTAACCAGAAAACAGAAAGATACATGTAAATTATATAATATTGTTTTAAAGAAATAAAAATCTATGTCTGTGTGTGCACTTGTGTGCACTTTCATATATGTGTTTATTGCAACACAAAGAAAAAAGTTGTGGAAGAATACACATTGGCATACTAAAACAGTGCAGGGACAATGGAGGTTGGGGACAACTGCAACTGTTTTTCTTTATATTTTTGTTATAATGAAACATGTATTA
>NW_012140525.1:3269820-3272349 GCF_000956105.1 Propithecus coquereli | reverse complement strand
TTAATTATTGTTACCAGAAACACACACATACACGTGCATGCACACACAGTCCTTGGATGAATTTTTTAAAATCCCACAGTGCTGTCTCTATCGGCCAAGTATGGTGGTCACCTAAACCTTGGATGGAAGCCACTTTTGCTTTTTTTTCTTTATCCTTAAATTCTCAAAGCTAATAGGAAATAAGTCTAACCCCCTGGTGAAGATGACTTGAAGACTATACATAATGTGCCTATTTAAGAACCAAGGCAAATATCACAGACTTATTTTTAACACCAAGTTATGCAAAGTATTAATCCTAATCATTTAATATCAAGTTATGTAAACTATCAATCCTAATATGTTTCTGTTGGAGACCACATTGTTTCTCCCCTGGAGAGTCTCTCTCCACCCAGGAAGACAGGAATTACTTCAGGATTATATTTCTGCAATGATTGCATGACTCTCTGATAATAGCTTCCCTCCTTAGATGCTCTCCAATGATATGCCGCCCCTGAGAGCATTAAAGTAGCAAGTCCCCTAGACTGAAAGCTCATTTATCAAGTCCAGTTTTTCAGACAGCCATCTGTTAAGTATAAAGATCCGTGATTTGATAATCACTGTTCACACTGTTTTTCAAATCACTTCTTTGAAGTAAATAATCTCTATGCCATTACTCCAAGAAAATAGATTGAAATTGTCCCAATTCAATACTTTCTTACATGGATGATGATTAATATGTAGCAATAGCAAGTACAGCAGTAAATAAATTATAGGATTATATAGTAGTAAGGCTCATTCTCCATTCTCATATTTAAAGAATTAACATAACAAAAAATCGTGTTACTCCTAAGCTGTATATTACCAGTCTATATTTTTCTACCTTGAAGTTGGTAAGTACTTAACTATCATTACTTTTTAGAGTCATCAGAAGCCTTAAATAATCTGTGGCATTTGTCCATGAAGATATGTCCACAAGCAGCACCTAGTGGCTAAAATTTATTTTATATTGGCAGGTGTTGGCATGAGAGAACATTGCTAGGCTCCTCCTGTCTTGAACAACATTATACATCATTAATCCTGACAATGGGAATTGCACCTGCTTCATGTGATTTCACTGTGCATGTTTCACCAAATGCTTGGCATGACTGTTGTTGAAACTTTAAGTATTATGTTACCATTCAGAAACCCTGACCAGGCAGGCAATGTTGAGCTCAGGTAGCAAAATACTGAGATAAGAGAAAGAAATAAATTAAATTGAATCACAGGATAGTTATTGTTTAGGTCACACGCTTTAATCTAACAAAGCTGACTTATTTCTCTTAACATCCTGCTAAGAGTCTGTATAAGACAACTCAAGACCACAAAGAAGTATACTATGATGAAAACACATAAGATCAACTCACAAAAAATATGGATGATACTTCCTGGTGGTGTCTGGAATTAATTTATTTAAATCAAGAGTTTTAGGGATTTATTGTAAGGGCATCTCTGCTAAGGACATCTAATTATGCCTGGATACAGGATGAAAAATAACAGTGAGACTTTGGAGATACTCAAAAGTTTTCAGAAAAAGCAATCATTTGGAGTTCCCAAAAAACTTACTTCATGAAACAACCAAATCAAAAAGCATAAAAGGGAAGAAAGAAGACATCAGAATTGCCCTATTCTGGGACACAGAACAATTATAAACAGCCATGGCTTTGAGGTAAGGGAAAGCATTTAGTGTAACATCAATCACAACCTCTTTTAAAACAAGAGAGATTGTATATTAAATAGATTGGAATATTGTGGTCTGTTCTTGCTAAGAAAATGTTTGAGAAATAGATAGAAGGATCCAGAGATTGATAACCTAGCATTTTACTACAGCCACCAAATATCATCATATCTTAAACCAATTACACTGTGATTTAACTTCCTACATGAGAACTTCATTTCTAGTGTATAATTTCATCTTCCATTAAATAATAAGAAATATGGTCACCTCTGAATCACCAATGAATTCCATGACCTCATCAGTTTTTCAAAGTAACTAAAAAATAGAACATATGCAGGAAACTGCATCGTCTTTAGTAAAATAATGGCTAAGGATTTATGATATTTATGTATAATTTTCAAAGGATCATTTTCTGTAATGACATCAACAAAGAAAAAGAAGGATACTATTTAAGATAATTACTAAACATATTTAAGGCACCAGAAAACATAAATTGAAAACAAAATAATAGAATGGGATAATAATTCTATCTGCCTGAAATGTGATATAAAGTTAAATCTGGGGTAGCCCTTCTTCTATGGGTGAAATCAACACATACTCTTTCCATTTGTATAAATCTACTGCAACTTGGCAGCCAGATGATATTGGTCTACTCATATGGAAAGGTCATATATACTCCCAGTCAATTCTGATAGTTTTTAAATTTGACTTTCACCTTTTTCTCTTTTTGTGTATATGTGTGTGTTTAAATTCACAGAATTAAAAGTTTATCCAGAAATGAAATATAATGACATACAGGATCTATCACTAATTCCAGTGGAGTATACGTTAGTGAC
>NW_012140525.1:3269228-3269770 GCF_000956105.1 Propithecus coquereli | reverse complement strand
GAGTCAAAATTATAAGTACACCCATCACCCAAATAGTGTGCATTGTACCTTTTAGGTACCAAAATCTTTGTACCTCTGTAATACTCAAAAAAGAAAAGAAAAGGAGAAAGAAAAAAAAGAAAAGAAAAAAGCAAAGAAAAGAAAAGAAAAGAAAAAAGAAAATTTACTATCTTGAAAAAAAGCAATGAATGATCAATATAATTATTGGATTAAGCTTATATGGAGCAAGCATTGACTTCTAAATTTAGTGGATAAATTGGTTCAACAACAAAAATGCTTCCCAAAGACAGTCTCCTTTTCTTACAAAATTTTTCCATTTGTATATTCCTGATTTTCTTGCCATATTTTTAACTGTGAAACGATGTGCAAAGTTACTTAAACTCTCCTGTTTGCTTCTTCAACTGTATAATAGGAATAAAAACAGTTCTTTCTCACTGTGTTCTCTAGGAATTAAATTAGTTCTTAAATATAAAGTGTTTAAAATAGTTAGCCTAACACAAAGTATGTGCTTGAGAGTATTAGATAATATTGTTCTTGTTAGC
>NW_012140525.1:3263556-3265928 GCF_000956105.1 Propithecus coquereli | reverse complement strand
AAAGAAATTGTAGAAGATGTTAACAAATGGAAAAATCTACCATGCTCATGGATTGGCAGAATCAATATCGTTAAAATGTCCATACTACCTAAAGTGATCTATAGAATTAATGCAATTCCTATCAAAGTACCATCATCATTCTTTACAGATCTACAAAAAATAATTCTAGGCTTCATATGGAACCAGAGAGGACTTCATGTAGCCAAAGCAATCTTAAGCAAAAAGAACAAATTGGGAGGCATCAGTCTACCAGACTCCAAGCTTTACTACATGGCTATACTAACCAAAACAGCATGGTACTGGCACAAAAACAGAGATATAGGCCTTTAGAACAGGACTGAGAACTCAGATATAGAACCCACCGCCTTGATGGACTTAGGTAAAATACAAGAGAATTCCCTGGATTAACAGGCAAAGTCTCTCACTCTCTTCCCTCATTCTCTGTGTTGGGCTACTGGAGTTGGAGGAAAAGTGATGTGGGCACACCCTCATGGGCACTGCAGCTGAGACTGCTCCAGGTCACACCTGAAGCCTGCCAGTCTCACCTAAAGCCCCAGATGACTACTGGCTGGCTACCTTTGATGTTTATTCAAAGTCCAAAGGCCCTTTAGTCAGTAGGTGGTGAATCTTGACAACTAGGTACTTCCTTACAGGGCAGTGGGTTTCCATCTGGCCCAAGGTGGGTCTAGAAATGCTGTCCAAGAACTAAGTCCTGCAATCAGGGGCTTCAGGAATCTTCTTGGTACTTTATTTTAGTGTGGCTTAGCTGGTACCCAAGTTGTGAAACAAAGTCCTCTGAACTCTTCCTTTTTCTTTCCCCAAGTGGAAGACTCCCCAAGCCATGCTGCCTGGAGTTTGGGGAGTGGAGACATAGGCACTGGCTTGGCCCCTGCCTCTGGTCTCTCACTGGGTCACACACACCCCAGGTCCACTGACTTGGAGCCAGCACACCTGAAGGACTGAAGGACTGCAGCCTTTGTGGCCTGACTGCCTTATGAATTTATTGCAGGCCCCAGGATACTTTTTGCCAGCAGGTGGTGGCCTAGCCAGACCTCTGGTTTTGGGGTAGAGGATTTCCTTCTGGCCAGGCCAGTCTAAATGGTCCCTCCATGGGCGCTGGTAGAATTTTGCCCTGTGCTCTGTTCCCCTGTAACAAGGCAACCCTGATTTTTAATGGAAAGTCCTACAATCACTTTACTCTCTTCATATCCCCCCACCACGGCAGTGATAGAAGATGGGGGAGGAGTGGCAAAAGCAATGGAAGACTGTCTTTTTTGCCTTCTTCAGTACCTCATTCTTTGATATAATGTTAAAACCAGGTACTGTGAGTGCTCAGCCGATTTTTGGTTTTTTTGAAGGTGTCTCCTTGGCTGGGTAGTTGTTGAATTTTGTGTTCATGCAGAGGAACCATTACGGTAGGTTTTGAATTGGCCATCTTGGTCAGCTCCCTCTCCTTTGACTCATTTTTTGACTCAGGAAGATATGTATGCCATGCTTAAGTCTCCCACATTTTCTTACATCACATGAGAATTTTGTCTCAAGGCAATTCTAGAAGAGATCCTAAATAACGTTTCAAATAACGTTTTACCTGTTTGTTTATGTGTTTTATTTATTGCATGAGTTCCTAGCCAGAACTTAGCTATTATATACTATTAGCCAAGTTGCAGAAAAGTTTATATTTTTTTTGGCCTTTAAAACTGTACATAATTGCTTTTTAAATGTAGCTGCAAGAAATCTGGTTTCATGCATTGGGATACTCTCTGTTATCAAGAATTACACTAATTTATAGTTTTAAAAAAAAGAAACAATTTTTAAATTAGCATCCAAATGCACCTATTCATTTAAAATGTGTTGTTATTGTGAGTGTCCAGTTAGCTCAGTCGGTTAGAACTTGGTGCTGATAAAATGTGTTGTTATTCACTGGTCATTTCACCGTGGGGAACTTCTGCCTCCAATCCCCATCTAAGACAACCCTTGACCTTTGCAAGTTGATCTAAAATGCCTTTTCAGTCCCCTTTATTTTCTCTTTTCCCTATTCCATCTTTAAAAATGAGGTGGCAGGTTTATAACAATCTCATCTGAAATCATGTATGCAATATAGTTTTATGAAAATTTAAGTACTTAATTATTTTTAAATGAATACTCAGGAAAGGATTTGTAGGAACTCTAAGATTACTTTCTAGCTCCATTGCCTGGGAAATATATGGTAAACTCAATACAAGAAGATGACTTGCATAGTAATTTTACTCTGAAATGTGGGATAGATTATTTGCAGTTCTTTAGTTTTAACATTTCAAGATCTGTCTTCACAAAGCTTTGCGGAAAAGGTTGGATATATTCTGACCAAGCGGTATGCTTTGAACTTCAAATGA
>NW_012140525.1:3259865-3260361 GCF_000956105.1 Propithecus coquereli | reverse complement strand
AGACTGAATTGGTCCAATTAGAGTAAAACTTAGGGCTTTTGCTAAAATTATTGAGAAAGAAACACTTTTTATGTTGGCACAGTCAACTATTAATAGTTGAATACATGAATGAGACTCTGGGTGATATTATCGAACAGGTATATCAAGATTCTATATGAGCATAAAAATATAGTACAGGATAGAGTAGAGTAGTGGAGAGAAATGGCTGCACTATTTCAAATAATGCTGTCGTTTCAAATCTTGGATCCAGTCATGTCTAAAGCTAATGAGTTTCACTCTCTTGAACTCTCTAGTTTCATGAGCTAAAACATTTCCCTCTAAATCAAATATGTAGTTTGAGTTGATATTGTATCATCTGTAACAGTCAAAGCCCCAATGGATCCACTCTCAAAAGTAGAAAGACTTACATAAAGAATATATTCTCTATAAAACCTGGATCACTTAATTCTGCTAATTCCATTTTATGCTTTGCTTGGTTCTTTGACACACAAAAAAA
>NW_012140525.1:3258541-3259815 GCF_000956105.1 Propithecus coquereli | reverse complement strand
AAAAAAAAAAAAAAAAATACATTGCTCAAAGAAATGAATATTAATATTAAAGTAATTTCATAAACATAAATTTTTTTAAAGCAAAAGTTACTTTTCCATGTTAAAATTTGGGATAGTAATATGGAAAACTGAACTAAAGCTTTAAAAACTTTAGCTGTCATTTAGGGAGTAAATGAAAAACAAGATCAACCTACTGAAAATGCATGTAAAATCTCACTTCCCTGAAGTAGTAACAACACAACAACGAGTTTTGTCAAATCTAGAGGTTGGAAAGAAATTTCAATTTTATTGAATTAAACTGAAAATCTCCATTTCTCCCTATAACATCTTATTGAAATGGTAGTCCAAACTCTTTAAATAAGTCCCATGACAGAAATATCACTGCTAATTATACAATCAAGGAGCTAATAAAATCATTCACTGATCATCAGGGAAATGGAAATTAAAATCACAATGAGATATCACCTCACACATTTTAGGGTGGTTATCATCAAACAGACAAGATATATAATAACAAATGTTGGCCAGGATGTGGAGAAAAAAGAATTCTTCTACATTGTCGATGGGAATATAAATTGGCACAGCCATTATGAAAAATAATATGGAGGTTTCTCAAAAAATTCAAAATAGAACTAACATATGATCCAATAATCCCACTTCCAGGTATGTATCCAAAGGAAATAAAATCAGTACATTGAAGAGATATCTGCACTCCCATGTTTATTGCAGCAATTATTTTCAATAGTCAAGATATAGAAACAACCTAAGTATCCATCTAATATAGTTTGGACATTTTTCCCTTTCAAATCTCATGTTGAAATTTGATCCCAGGTGTTGGAGGTGGGGTTTAGTGGGAGGTTCGGGGTCATAGTGGCAGATCCCTCATGAAGGGCTTGCTGTTGTCATTACAGTAATGAGTGAGATCTCATTCTACTTGTTCCCACTGGTGTTTATAGTTAAAGAGTCTGGCACCTTCCCCCCCACCTTGCTTCTTCTCTTGTCATATGATTGGCACACACCAGCCTTCCTTTGCCTTCTGCGATGAGTGGAAGCAGCCTGAAGCCCTCACTAGAAGCAGATGCTGGCACCATGCTTCTTGTACAGCCTGCAGAACCATGAGCCACATAAACCTCTTTGGGAATTTGATTATTAAATACGTGAAGATATTTTTGTTTGAGTTAAATCTACTTGGTATTCTATGATCTTCTTGTACCTTAATATTGATATCTTTCTCTAGGTTTGGAAAGTTCTCTATTATTATTTCTTTAAATAAA
>NW_012140525.1:3252859-3254511 GCF_000956105.1 Propithecus coquereli | reverse complement strand
GAGAATTTGGTAAGAGTGCCTAATAAATCTTTGTTAGGAACTACAAACTGCACACGAGAATTCTGCCTTAAGAAACCACTTGGAATCACTGACAAAGAGCTTTAAAAATTAAAATTTCCAAGCAAGATGACTCTGTGGCACAATGGATAGCACATTGGACTTCTAGAGGCTGGAGGCATCAAAATTTCCAAGCAGTTGATGGAAGAAAATTGCCGTTACGTATGCCCATTTTCAAAAAAATCATAGCTAGGCTATTTACTATAATTTCTTTCAGTTGTAGGAATTTGACACTTTATATAACTTTTCAGTAATTCCCTAGACCCAATGACAATGCTGTATTGACATCAGTGCTGTTTTTTCTCCATTCGAATAAAATATTTTGTTATCGTATAAATAAATGTAATGGTTGTTAAAAGGCCTTTACCTGTCTGCTCAGAGAGTTTAGCCCCAAAACTGAATGCAATGTATATTAAGTTCCTACACATTCCAGGCAGAGATATTAGACTTACCACTGCAAGTTTTAGTAAGGGGTACCCCAAATGGTTCAGTGCGTGCCACTTCATCCAGCCTAAATAAGAAAGGCCAGAGGCTCATTAGCATAGAAGATGATGCTTTGAAAGAGTGTGTAGAAATCAAAAATATTGCGGTAAAGTAAGGTGGGTATCCAGAGAATGCCTTGTTGTAATTGGGCAGGGTTTTTCTCTGGAAGGAGAGATGGGTATTTTCCTCCAACCTGAATGTTTGCTGGGCTGCAAAAATGAGATGCCTGACACTGCTATGACACCGAGTTGAGCACAATGAGAAAGAGCTTAGAAAATAGTCGTGGTTATCTAGAATTCTGAAGAATATAAAGACTGGACCTTCTCTTGAACTCTGAGGGAAACTGACTGTGTGGAGCTTTCCATACCACAGGGTAAGGAAAGAGGAAAGCAATGGGTTTAAACCTGCACTTCCAGGTTTAGATGGGGCAATGGTGTCTGAATTCCAGTGCACCACATGTTCTGTGGCACAATGAATCATCTTGTACAGACTCTGCTCAGGATATCATCTGCTTTCCAGATCTAGATAGTCCAGTAGAAAGAAGGGAGGGATACAGATAATGCCAGAAGGCAGTTATTTAGGAGGACATGTAAGAGCTTATCCAAAGATATCACTACAGAAGATTAACCACAAAAAAGAATGGTACACTACAGAAATCTCTAGAGGAAGGGTCTTCAAAGAACTTACAAAAGAGCTTCATGCAAAAGAGAGTGAACATTTGGTCATCTATCATATAGGACCCACTAAGAGCCAGATTAAATCAGCTCCTGGCAAGGAATACTTTATGCATTCTCTCTAATCCACTCTCCCCTTATTCCCTGACCATCGAGAAGCCAGAAACAACAGAGCTAACAAGGAGGACGAATTACAGGAGCTTAAGGACAGACCACAGCTCTTCTCCCCAACTATCCTAGGAGTTGGGCAGAGGGAGATTTGAATTGACTGAGAGATTAAAATTTTGATTTAGATTGGAAAGAACATTTTAGTGATGGGACTGTTCTAACAATCAAAAGATGAAAACTATTCTAACAGCTGAAAAAGATGAGACTGTTCTAACAGGTGAAAAATCACTGGAAGTGCATGAGATATTCTTGAGATATTGGCAAGAGAAA
>NW_012140525.1:3249413-3252684 GCF_000956105.1 Propithecus coquereli | reverse complement strand
AATAACATCTATCGGATGTCGGGCCGGGGGGCAGGGGGTACGAGGGGATGGGTATATGCATGCACAAAGAGTGCGATGCCCACCATCGGAGGGATGGACACACTTTAAGCTCAGACTTGGGTGGGGGAGGGGAACAAGGGTAACATACATAACCTAAACATCTGTACCCCCATAATATCCTGAAATAAAAAAAAAGAAAGAAATCACAGAGGAACTAAATAAATGGAGAGAGAGAGATTTCATATTAATGGATAAGAAGACTCAATATTGTCAAGACACCAGTTCTTTCCAACTTGATCTATATAATAAATGGAATCCCAATTAAAATTTCAGCAAGTTATGCTGATTCTAAAGTATATATGGAGAGACAAAGACCTACATTAGCCAGCACAATATTCAAGGAGTAAAGCAAAGTCAGAGGGCTGATGCTACCTGACATCAAGATTTACTATAAAGCAATCATAATGAATACAGTGTGGCATTGGTGAAAGAATAGATAATTAGATCAATGGAACAAAATAGAGAGCCCAGAATTAGACCCACATAAACACAGTCAATTAATTTTGACAAAGAAGCAAATGTAATACTATGGAACAAAAATAGTGTTTTCAATAAATGGTACTTGAACAATTAGATATCCACAGGTTAAAAAAAAATCGATCTAGACATGGACCTTATACTCTTCACAAAAATTAACTTAAAATCAATCAAAGATCTAAATGTAAAACATGAAACTATAAAACTCCTAGAAGATAAATAGAAAAAATTTAGATGACCTGGGATTTGGCAATCACGTTTTAGATAAAACACCAAAGGCAGGATCTACAAAGAAATATTTAATAAGTTGAATTTAATTAAAATTAAAATCCTCTGCTTTTCAAAAGACACTGTCAAGAGAGTGAGAAGGCAAGCAACAGACTGGGAGAAAATATTTGCAAAAATATCTGACTGTTATTCAAAGCATAACCAAAACTCTCCAAACTGAACAATAAGAAAACAAACAATCCAATTTAAAAATGGGCCAAAAATCTGAACAGATCCTCACCAAAGAAGATATACAAATGACAATTATCCTATGAAAAGATGCTCCACATCACATGCCATTAGGGTATTGCAAATTAAAACAACGAAGAGATACCACTGCACAGCTCTTAGAATGGCATACCTGAAACACTGACAACATCAAAGGCTGTCAAGGATGTGGAGCAATAGAAATTCTCATTCTTTGCTGGTGGGAATGCAAAATGGTGCAGCAACACTGGCAGATAATTCGGCAGTTTCTTACAAAACTAAACATACTTTTGCCATATTATATAATACTCATGCTCCTCAGTATTTATCCAAAGGAATTGAAAACTTACGGTTGCACTGAAACGGCACATGAATGTTCATAGTAGCTTTATTTATAATTGCCCAAACTTGGAAGGAACAAAGATGTCCGTCAGAAGGCAAATTGGTAAATAAACTGTGGTACACCCAGACAATGGAACATTATTCAACACTAAAAAGAAATGAGCTATCAAGTCATGAAAAGACATGTAGGAACGCTAAATGCATATTCCTAAATAAAAGAAGCCAATCTGAAAGGGCTCTATAATGTATGATTCCAACTATATGACACTTTGGAAAGGAAAAAACTATGAATATAGTAAAAAGATCAGCCAGTGGTTGGCAGGGAGGGAACAATGAATAGCTGATGCATAGATGACTTTTTTAGGGCAGTGAAACTAGTCTCTGTGGTATTACAATGTGGATGCATGTCATCATATGTTTCTTCAAATCCATAGAATGTACATCACCAAGATTGAATCCTAGTGTAAATGAGGGACTTTCAGTGATAATGATATGTCAACATATTCATTGATTGTAACAAGTGTGCCACTCTGGTGCAAGATATTGATAGTGAGGGAAGCCATGCATGTGTGGAGGCAGGAGGTCTATAAGAACCCTTTATAGCCTCAACATTTTCTGTGAACCTAAAACTATTACACAAAATAGTTCATTTTAAAAAAATTGCCACTCAACAAGCACAATACAGATAAAAGGAAATTTCAACTGGAAGGAAATTTTAAATTATGTGTGAATGTGATGCTATGGGCTTTACTAACCATACAGAATACATTTTGAGTCACTATAAAACTCATGTAATCCATTATTTTTTTACAGTAGCTGATGCCATTTGTATGAGATTCCCATAGAAAATTTGTTTCCAAATATAATATCAAGAAAATTTAATCTCCTTAAAAATAGTGGTAGGTCCACCACTTCTGAGAAGACCCTTTTTGAAATGGCTGCTAAATCATAATCCAAGGTGAAAATCACAAGAATAACATCACTCTTTCAGGGGTTAAGCAATTGATTCCCACATTTAAAGTCTTTAGTTTACTAGTTAATAGGAAAGGGAAAGTGTCAAAAAATTTGCACGTTTATTAACATTGAATCCACCATTTCTGCATTAGGTCATATCAAATCTTACTGAGAAGGTATGTTTTTATGGTATGAAAATTAACACTATTATTATTTATTATGATGTTCTGAGTATTAGAACAGAGTTCACTTTTATTTTGTCCACACTTGAAACTGTTAATATGTTGTGGTTCTATCTAGTTTAAAAGTTATTTATTTCCTATGCTCCAAAATTATATATAGCCATATAAAAAATTGCTATCCTATGGTTCCAAGAAATTTTTGTGGATGTAGAAAAAATGCAATGGCCTCCATTCTTGCATTGTTTTTCATTTGAACATTCTCGGACATTAAACCACTGCTATTAAATTGAAGGTCATCATTTTCTTTTATGTCTCCTTATCTGAAAGACCATTACGAACATATCAGCTTAAGACAGAAACATCTAAAGCCATGTAACATTAGGTTTTTGGTCTCTGTATAATACCCAGTGGATAGATATCAATATATCATACTCACTGCCATCACCAATAATATGCCTCAGGTGGGGATGATGAACCAGGTGAATCTGCAAAGTGGAACCCGGGGTGAAGGTTGTAGCTATTAATTTTGTTTTATGATGTTCTATTTTTTGGTTCCAGAGGATTAACCTGTAGCAATAAAGAAAGTTTAGAGTTTGTTCTCAGAGCTGGGAAAACACATGCAAAAAAAAAAATGCAAAACAAAACAAAAAATAAGAACAACAACAACAACAAAACCTATGGAGAATCATAATGATAATTTAAATTCTATAAGGAGAACTATAAACCAACCACTCCATTCACCAGAGACGTGCGTTGAAGGGAGCTTGTACAAAGGCAGTGCT
>NW_012140525.1:3247600-3247923 GCF_000956105.1 Propithecus coquereli | reverse complement strand
TGAAAGGGCCATGGGAAAAAAAGTAAAGCAATTTCCATATTGTTTCATGCTGAGGCCAAGTTATTCTATAAACCAGATGTGTAAGTAAAGAAAATAAAAGCAGAGCTAGGCTCATTGAAGAGTGGTATTCCAAGTCTCAGTTGCTCATCCCTTCCTTTCTCACACTGGTCTCTGGTCATTATACCCTGAGCTGTAAGAAGTATATATTTAAAACCACCTGTGTATGTAAATAGTCTTCTACCCATCCACAGCCTGGCACCAGTCCCTCATAAAGTTTTATTGGTTCAGCAGGAAAAGAGAAAAAGAAAAGATGTGCTGCATTT
>NW_012140525.1:3244734-3245965 GCF_000956105.1 Propithecus coquereli | reverse complement strand
ATGATGTTTTGAATTATGTATACACTGTGGAGTACATAAACTGTGGTAATTAGCATATACATAACCTCACATACTTACCATGTTTCTGTGGTGAGAATATTTAAAATCTCTTAGCAACTTTCAAGTATACAATATAATGTTATCAACTATAATCACCATATTGTACAAAAGATATTTTGAACTCATTCCTCCTGCCTAGCTGAAATTTATATGCTTTGACCAACATCTTCCCCATACCCCCTGAACCCAACCCCTGGGTAACCACAATTCTACTCTGTTTCTATGAGCTCAACTTCTTTAGATTCCACAGATGTGTGAGATCATGCAGTATTTGTCTTTCTGTGCTTAGCTTATTTCATTTAACATAATGCCTTCCAGGTTCATCCATGTTGTTGCAAATGACAAGATTTTCTTCTTTTTTAAGGCTAAATAATATTCCACAGTGTATATAGACCACATGTTCTTTATCTATTCATTTGTTGATAGATAGTTAGGTTGACTGCATATCCTGGCTATTGTGAATAAAGCTACAATGAATGTGGGAATACAGATATATCTTCAACATATTGATTTCATTTTCTTTGAATATATATTCAGTAATGGGACTGCTGGATCATATGTAAATTTTGTTTTTAAATTTTTGAGGAATCTCTATACTCTTTTCAATAATGGCTATACCAATTCACAGTCTCATCAACAATGTACAAGGGTTCTGTTTCCTTGATATCCTTGCCAACACTATTGTTCTTATTTTTAACAGTAGCCATCATAACAGGTGCAAGGTGATACCTCATTATAGTTTTAAGTTGTATTTCCCTGATAATTACTGATGTTGAACATTGAACACTTTTTATATACCTATCGGCCATTTGTATGTTTTTTGACAAGTGTCTATTTAGGTCCTTTGCCCACTTTTTAATCAGGTTATCTGTTTTCTTGCTAGATTGTATGAGTTCCTTATATATTTTGGATATTAATGCCTTATCAGATGTATAGTTTGCAAATATTTTCTCCCATTCTGTGAGTTGTCTCTTCACTCTGTTGATTGTTTTCTTTGCTGTGCAGAACCTTTCTAGCTTGATATAATTCCATTTGTCAATTTTTGCTTTTGTTGCTTGTGCTTTGGGGATAGTATCCCCCCGCAAAAAAATAATATTGCCCAGACCAATGTCATAGAGCTTTCCCTCTATGTTTTTTTCTAGTAGTTTTACAGTTTCAGATCTTATGTTTA
>NW_012140525.1:3241176-3241779 GCF_000956105.1 Propithecus coquereli | reverse complement strand
GTTGGTCTATGATATTAATTCTTATTTCAGGTTTAGTATACATCAGCTGTGAAGCCATCTAATCCTGGACTTCTCTTTGTTGATGAATTTTAATTATGGATCCTATCTCTTTTGCATATTGACAGATAAACAAATGGATAAAGAAAACGTGGCATATTCGTGTACATATATACACACACATGATGGAATATTATTCAGCCTTTAAAAAAAAGGAAATTCTATTTGCTGCAGCATGATGAACTTAGAGGACAATATGTTAAATGAAATAAGCCAGACCCCCCCAAAAATAAAGAGTACATGATGTCTCTTATACCAGAAATTTAAAATACTCAGACTCACAGAATCAGAGAGCAGAATGATGCTTACCAGGGGCTGAAGGGAGGAGGAATCAGGGAGATATTAGCCAAAGGGTTCATAGTTTCACTTAAACAAGATCTACTGTACAGCATAATGCATATAGTTAACAATACCACATGTATACCTAAAATCTTGTTAACAGAATAGATCTTATGTTAAATGTCCTTGTTACAAAAAGAGACAGAGGAAATTTTAGAGGTGACAGTTATGTTTATGGCATTGTTTATGGTGATGTTTTCACTGGTA
>NW_012140525.1:3237973-3238374 GCF_000956105.1 Propithecus coquereli | reverse complement strand
TTATATTTTCTAAAATGGCTATTGTCCCTTAAAAAGCAAAAGCAGATGTGGGAGAAAGCAAAAAGCCTGTTAGATACCGACAGCAAGAAGAGGATGTGAAGCAGA
The DNA here is from genome assembly GCF_000956105.1 of Propithecus coquereli. Classification (NCBI taxonomy): domain Eukaryota; kingdom Metazoa; phylum Chordata; class Mammalia; order Primates; family Indriidae; genus Propithecus; species Propithecus coquereli. Next base: position 3,238,269 of record NW_012140525.1, on the reverse strand, counting down.
AATTCAGAGCCAGGCTGTGTCTATTTTGGTGATGTGTTGAGAAGGAAAGTCATCAATTTAGAAATATTCTAGCATTACATGGCGAAGCACTCAGGTATAATTCTGTATTCCCAGAGAGGAAGCTGGGAGCTGTTTTTAATTACACAAAACACACATGTGTGCACACGTACACATACATATACAATTCTGCTAGGCAAGCCTTACTTGTGTGGAAATCCATCCGTCCTTCAAGGGTTGAGCCATTTTCTAATTTTCATAAAGGTTCATGTAGGCCAGCAGAGTCCTTTAAGCTGGTT
>NW_012140525.1:3236451-3237859 GCF_000956105.1 Propithecus coquereli | reverse complement strand
CAATATATATAACCTAAACATTTGTACCCCTGTAATATGCTGAAAAAAAAATAAACACAAGATGGATTAAAGATTTACCTGAAACTAAAAAGACTAGAAGAAAACCCAGGAAAAATTCTTCTGGACATTGGTTTGACAAAGAATTCATGACTAAGACCTCAAAAGCACAGGCAATAAAAACCAATTAGAAATTAAACTAAAAAGCCTCTGCATAGCAAATGAAGTAGATAATAGAGTGAACAGACAACCTGCAGAATGGGAGAAACTATTCAGGTTTTTAATTGGTAATCAGTTTATTCAAAAATAGCCCTCATAATTATAAAACAGGGTTTTCTACATATTCTAAATATTGTGAATTGAATTGCTTAAATTGTAATGTAAGAATTATTAAAATATTCCTCCTGAGTTATAAGATAACATCACTTTTTTTCACATTCACCTTTCTTATAAATTTATTAATGAAGAAGGAAAAGTTACTTTTTAAAAATAAAGAGCCACTGAATTTGAAGACCATTTGATTTTCTTCATCTTTTCTTCCATCATACAGAAATTATTTAAATAAGCTACATCAGTAATGGAAACTGCCAATCAGGTTACAGACATTTAAAATCTACCAACCAAAACTAAATATCCAGTTTAAGGGAATTTAAACTCTCTCATGCTATCACTGGAATATCATGAGGACTATTTACCGAGCAATGAAAAATGAATGTCTTGATAGCTGAGTTAAATATGATTATAAATCTGTCTTTCTGAAATTGAAAAAGTCTCTCTTCATGCCAACACCCTGACTCAGAGAGTAGACATCCACAGATGACTACACATAGCCCACGTATTATAGGGAAATTTCAGGGAAGTTCCTGCCCAGCCCCTGGGGCATTTTAGTGCTACTCCTGAGGGGTTAGAGCTGATCACAAGTTCCCCCAAACAACACTGTGGCTTGTTTCTTCCAGCAAGCACCACCTACTAGCAGCGAGATCAATTTGCACAGCCCTTTACAACATTTACTGACTCAATTATATAGGGTGTGGTTGATTCTTACCCCCAAGCATCACCTACCATCTCAGAGATTAAAATGGGCATACCAATATAATTCACACTGTTTAAGAAGACCACAGGGCTGGGGAAGAAGAAAGATTTCAAAGACCTCCAACCTCCCTCATCAACAAGAGACAGGAAATCTGCCCACACGCATAGCTCACCACTGCTACACCTTACAAACAACTAACAACGGAGAAAACCACCACACTAAGGATATCTATAACCAAGGCATCCATCCAGAACCTAGACTTCCATCAAAGCACCCACAAGCAAAGCCAAAGATTCTTACCCAACATATGCTACAGACACAATCCTAAATGGAGGAGGGGGGCAGGACTTAAAATTAAAATATTTAAATTTAATTTAA
>NW_012140525.1:3224534-3225490 GCF_000956105.1 Propithecus coquereli | reverse complement strand
GCACCCAGCCAAGTTATCTCTTCTTAATAGTATATGTTGTGCAGAAACATTAGTTTACAAAAGTATGTTTTCCAATAATTGGAACAAATGAAATGGTCTCAATTACATTTTGTGTGCGTTTGGAGTTTTGATTATCTCTCTGTCTTTGCAAAAGGGAGATGGGCACTGCCAAGATAAGATATTTCTGAAACTTACCTCCCCAGTTAAGGAAAATCACGGCATCATTCCTGAATCTTTTTATCTAGCTGTAAGAGCTTTTGCTCCTATCTAAATTTTACCCACATTGAATCTAATTCAAAATTACTATAAAACAAACAAACTTCTTTGAATAGACAACTATCTCCACTCACTAAATCACAAATGTTAATCAGATGTCTAGAATGGACCAACGTCTGGGAAAAACATTGCCCGTCTAAGCCTGAATGACAAGAGTCATCACATCCAATGGGAAATTCTGGGAGGATATAAAACATGTACTTTTGATTATATATATCAAATTGATGGTGTAAAAACCTGAAATTGTCCACCTTTACTGTATAAAATAGCAAACTAGGTTGCAAGTGCTCCTTTGCCACTAGATAGACGATTCCCTTGATGATATCTCAGGCCAATTCCATTAATCTAAGTCATGAAAACAGTGGTAAATCAATTATTAACACACACTCTTGTTCATTTTAAAAATCTATAACATATTTGATAAAAAATCAGTATACAGGCCATGTGGGCTGGACTTGTTACCCTACTGGCTTGGTGTAAGGGTGTGTTTATGTTCACTGTCTCATCTCCCCATCCATCTTAATTTACCTTAGACTCAAGTACTAGGGTGAGGAGGAGGGAAGGAAAAACCAATATCTATTTATGTTAGTGCCCACGGAAAGTTTGCTTTCATCATTATGTTGATATCATCACTGAGCTAGACTCAGTGGCAGGCACTTAATTGCAAGCAACTGCCCTAA
>NW_012140525.1:3223293-3224484 GCF_000956105.1 Propithecus coquereli | reverse complement strand
ATTGTTTCCAAATCTTATTTGCCCACTCAGGTACCTGACAATACAACGGAAGGATCAAGCCAGGTCACTTATTGGTGAGGCTCAAATGTAACATGGCTTATTCTAATATGTAATAATGATAAATAAAAGTATGTATCTGTTATGGATATATCAAAATCTGAAATGTCTATACTGATTGATTTATCAAATATTTATATGTATTGAATTGCAAGGCTGTGTACTCATCATACAAAAATGAATAATGCATTTCTATTTTTATTTCCCATGTCCTCAAGTAAATGAACATACTGGTGGCTGTGACTGGCATGTAAATAGATAACCATATTGTTACTATGATATATTTCAGAGCAGGCATGGAATAGAAGGTATCCACCTGCTTATGAAGGAGATAATCGAATTGGGCTTTCATGAATATGTAGGAGTTTACCAGGCAAAGAACGGAGTTCACAGAAAATAAGAGGTAAAAAAAAAGCCCTAAAACAAGTTAAAGAGTTCAAGGGATTGCCAGAAGTTAGGTAGATATGCAAGTGATGAGATGCAAGAAGTGAGGGGGGAGAAGCAGAGGCAAAGACCAAATCACAGAGGCCCTGAAAGGAAACTGCCTTTTATCCACAGAGGCTGTCAACTGATCACTCAAGGCATCAGCATTTTAAGATCACCTAATTCAGACGTCTCAATGTTAATACTAATAACAGTAAGGAAAGTCAGGAAGAGCAGATTGGTCCTCCTGTTAAGATATTGAAGGTCTAAAACTGAGATAATGGCTAATACAGAATAGACAACTCATAGAGGAAACATCAACCCAAACTAATTCCCACCTTCTCAATGAACCAAGTGTCCCCAAAGTTACGAATGTATTAACCTGAGGAGAACAAAAGAGGGAAATCAAACAAACAAAAAATTACAGCTCCTGAAATTTCAGAGAAAGTATAACCACAATACTGAATGTATAAAATGTTTCATTGTCCCTTGGTGTTAGTACAAGCCCCTAACACAAACTAAAATAAAAACAATAATGTATGTACCACTACTGACCCTAATACTAATTTTCTGGAAATGGTCAGTCACTTCCCTCTAGGTGCCTCTGTTATTTATTCACAATTCAATTCTTATAAAATCCACAGGGCAATATTACAGAAAAACAAATTAAAAGAAAATACTGTTACTGTCCAGGTGTCTCCCTTTTTTAAA
>NW_012140525.1:3216251-3217933 GCF_000956105.1 Propithecus coquereli | reverse complement strand
TACTTGTGTGGAAATCCATCCGTCCTTCAAGGGTTGAGCCATTTTCTAATTTTCATAAAGGTTCATGTAGGCCAGCAGAGTCCTTTAAGCTGGTTAAGTGACCCTGAGCTCCTTCTATTGCCAAAATTCTAGGGTTAGCATCTATGTAGTGTAAGTGTAATTGGCTGTGAAGCAACAATTTGAAAAGAACTGAAGTTAGTCACTAGATACGGGTTCTAGTTCCCACTTCATCACCACTAACCATTCTGACCCTCAGCTTTCTCATTGGCAACATAGAGATACTGACTTTTTACCTATCACAGAGGGTGGTTGTAGGCCTCAAATGAGATAAAATAATGACACGAAAAGCTGTAACGTACTATGGACTTTAATACACAGACAAAGAGGGAGAAGTAAACTTGGAAGGGTAAAGACAACTTTCTTTACTTGGATAATATTTATGAGTCAGCAGAATAGGATTTGCTCCCCAATAACAAGATTAAAAGCTGGAGCAAAGCAAAAACTTTTAATTCCACATATCTCCCAAATTTCAAAGCCGAAAAACCAGAATATTCTGTGAATACTCTTGAAGAATGTTTAATATTGGAAAAGATTTAGGGTAAGTTAGAAGTTGTTTCTTCTTATGTTTATAGTATCTTATGGTATACCTTTTGAAGTTAATGAGATCTTGAGAGAAAGAACAACAAACAGAAGACAACAAAGAAGAATTTAAAAGGTGGGAGAGAAACTCCACTCCTCTCAGTGAACACAGACGCTGTTGCAAGCATGAGTAAAGAGATGTAAATTATTGTTCTCTGAGTTGTTGTCAATTCCAATGTACTTCTCTTAGTGTAAGCACCTCATCAGGATGAGTATTGAAAGATTTAAAGATGCATAAGGCAGCTACTTATCTAGTGCTCAAAACAAAGCAGTGATCAAGTCAAAGCCAGGGTCAAAAAATTTTTGTTAAAACTCTGTGCTACAATATGTGGGAGGACTGAAGAATTGTCCATAGTAATTTTTATTATATTTGAATTGCACTTCTCCATTCTAGAATTTAAATCAAATGTAAAATGTGATTACATTCTGTTATATTAAATAATTCTAAAAACTATTTGAAGGACTTCCTAACTAATCTCATCTGGCTCTAACCTTGGCCCTTTCCAACTGACTCTTTAAGAGCTGGCAAAGTGATACTTCTAAAACAAAAATTGGATTATCTGTCTCTCCTGATTAAAATCTTTCCCAGTGAAGTTTTATTACCTTGAGTAAATGCCAAGTTATTTAGTTTGGCATAAGAGTTTCTCCTTAATTTGACCTCTAACTGTTTATTTTCATCTCATCCGCACCAATCTTTCCAAGCTAACACTTAATGCTCCAGCCAAACTGAACAATTTATAGATTATTCTAGTCAACACACACTCTTCCGCATGTCTGGAATTGCTTTACACCTTTCTTTCTGCATACGCAGCTATGATTCATCTCTCAAATCTCGGCTCAAGTATTACCGTCCTTACGAAGTCTTCCACAGCCCTAAACCAAATTTAATTTTTCTCTTATCTGTGCTTCCTTTGTACTTGTGTATACTTGTAATCTTGTATTTTTAGACCCACACTCTGTTTATTAGATTGTGAACTTCTTAAAAGTGAGCGCTCAAATATTTCTTTACTTTTCCAGTGCCCGTTACGATGCTTGCTTCATTA
>NW_012140525.1:3211690-3212423 GCF_000956105.1 Propithecus coquereli | reverse complement strand
TTAGTGCCCACGGAAAGTTTGCTTTCATCATTATGTTGATATCATCACTGAGCTAGACTCAGTGGCAGGCACTTAATTGCAAGCAACTGCCCTAATCAAGTATTAATGTCTTCAAGATGAACCATAAATTCCTCCCTTCCCCCTGTCCCACACCCCTCAGTCTAACAGAGCATCCCTCCGATGTGTGCACCTTTGTGCTCTGGTGCTGTGGTGAGCCCCAGAAATCCCAGTGCTACTCATCTGACATCTACATGGTGAAATTCATCTTCCCTAACCCTTGAGACCAGGAACTTGAGGGATGTTCTCCTATGTCCTCTCCGCCAGGCATATTGTCACATATACTGTCCTAGTAACTCTCCCTAATGCTTTTTCTCTGTTTCAGGCAGATGTATAAATCTAATGATCAAGCATACATGCAACAGAGGAAAAACTCCAAACTCCTCTTCTTGCATGTACACACAAATTTTATGAACAACTCTTTTCCCATCCCATTCTTTAAATTTTGGAAAAGAGAACCTTCTTCTCTTTCCCAAAAGGAAAAGAAAGGGGATGAATGTTGAATTCCTTGAACACTGTACACTCCATAAAGGTGATCTGCCTTACCTCTCAGTCTTTCTCCTATATATCTCACAGAGGGGAAAAAAAAAAGACTTTTTGGCTTATTTTACAACTGAGGCAATAGCTTACTCCAAAAATCAGGGCTTCTTTAAAACAGCCTCTGGAGAATTTAGTA
>NW_012140525.1:3204766-3207645 GCF_000956105.1 Propithecus coquereli | reverse complement strand
TATATTCACAACGTGTGTAACCATCACCACTGTCTATTTCCAAAACTTTTCATTACCCCAAATAGAAACTCTCTATCCATTAAGCAACGACTCCACATTGCCCTATTCCCAGACCACGGTCACTTCTAATTTACGTATTTTCTCTCTCTATGAATTTGCCTTTTCTGGATATTTCATATAAGTTAAATCATACAATCTTCATCCTTTGGTGTTTGACTTATTTCATGTAGCACAATGTTTCTAAGGTTTATCCATGTTGTACCTTGTGTCAGCAATTTATTATTATTTTTTTGGGCTCAATAGTATTTAATCACATTATATACTACATTGTGTCTATCCATTAATTTGTGTTGTTTCCATCTTTTGGCCATTATGAATAATGCTGCAGTGAACATTGGTATACATATATCTGCATGAGTCCTTGTTTTCATTTCATTCTGAGTATACACGTAGGAGTAAATTTTCTGAGTCATGTAATGATTCTATGTCAAACTTTTTGAGATAGAATGTATATTTTACATAAAACACATCAGTAGGCATTAGAATGCAACAATCTTTCTTCTTAAACATGTTTAAATATGTTTCATGTGTTTTGCTTTATCATTTAAAATTTTTTTCTTTTTGCGTTATTTATCTATACACATACACTCTGCCATAGATGTTTTCTGCTGTGCATTGTTTTTAATTTATTATTTATTTATTATGTATTTTATTAGTGCTGAGAATACGTAAGTATATATTTTGTGATTTGACCATTTCCATGCATTCTCTAAATTGCTAGAGTGCTCAAGGTGCCTTTTGTCCTCATCTTCATCCCTTCCTAAATTGAAGCTGCCTTTGAACTCCTGCAACCTGTTGCATTTAGTCACATAGCTCTTCAATTGGGAAATTAGAATTTTGCTAATCAAACTGTGGCACCTGAACTGAGGTAACCCATGACTAAAATAAAATAATGGTGACCTTTTATCATCTCTTAAAAGAAAAAGAAGACACTATTGTCAATCTCGATTTTGAAATATTTTATTAACTTTTAATTTCTCTACATCATTCTTAAATTGTTGGAAGCCACTGCCACTTGCTTATTAGTAAATGCAAGAAAATGACAAAAGAATGAATATCTGCAGAACAAAGCAGAAAACTCAAAAGACAGAAACTATTTTTATTCTGTGTGTATTTATTTCTATTGACATGATGTACTGAGAGCTTAGTTTATGATTTTATAGAGGCATATGATATAGAGTAATTTACCAATAGCTGAGCAAGTTCATGTATGTATGCTAAAATTGAATCAACCCATGATTCACCAGAGTTCCTTAACTTCCAGAACAGTATACCTGAGCATACCTCACAGCCTTGAACTTGGGACATTAGAATTATTATGACTCTCAAGTGTTTGGCAGTTCCTAAGATCAGGGAAAATGCCATTGCAGAATAGTTGGAGAGCAGGAAGGAGACAAACCAGGAGAGCAAATCAATTGATATATGCCAAGTGCAGAGCCACTCTGAGCCACCCAAGACTGAGACACTCAGGAAAAGCGTTAGGGAACAACAGATTTTTTGGGCCCTGTTACATCTCACAATACATCTTGATAAAAGGGAAATGATTAATGAGCAGCCATCTGAGACCTCTGCCAGGATTAATAAATGGGAAACCCCTATCACCAACCCCATCCAAGGAGGCACTGATCATAACTTGTCATCTTAATAACATTTTAATGCCAGCTCTAGATTCATTGCATTTTTGTGGAAATTGGTATCCTTCCCCCTCCCCACATGCCCCATTGATTTTTGGTTGGTTATTTGTGACTTGGCTGAACTGTTTAAATGAACTCTATTTCCCCCACAATGTGCAGCCCCAGTGCCATTCCTCAGTCTTGGGGGTATACACAGTTACCTTGTGTCTTAGTTCACCAAGCTGTTATAACAAGATACCATAAACCGAGGGGTTTACATTTATTTCCCACATTTCTGTAGGCTAAGAAATCAGAGATCAAGGCTCAGGCAGATTCAGGAGCTGATGAGGGTCTATTTCCTTGTAGACAGTGATTTCTCACTGTGTCCTCACATGGTAGAAGTGGCAAACAAGTTCTCTCAGATCTCTTTTATAAGGGAGCTAATGCCGTTCTTGTGGGCTCTGCTCTCATAATCTAATCCCCTCCTAAAGGCTCCATCTTTTAGCACTATTATATTGGGGATTAGGTTTCAATACATGAATTTGTGGGGGACACATACATTCAGCACCCTGGTATGACAGTGGTTTGATGTGGGCTTTCTTGAACTGTCTCTTTCCCTAATCTCTTTGTTAAGTCACCTTCCTTTATTGGTAATATACTCAGCTATTAATCTCCACTAATTACTGAGTGGTTATTCTATTGTTCTCAAGAATGCCTTGCACCACAAATTGCTCCAAAGTCTGAGACAATTAAATTCTGGACTTTTTGAACGGATAATTTTTCAGGATACTCTTTAGGGCTTGTTCTGACTGAATCGGGGCTCCTCTTAGCTTTCTCTTTTTCTGGTTCACTCTGTTAAACTTCTAACAGGTCTATAGTGTAGTGTGTTTTTCTCATGAACCTATCAAGTTCCACTTATATGCTTACCACCAAAATTCCTATTGTTTTCAACAGTGCCCTTAGAGTTGGACTTCCTTACTCTGTTTCAAATAAAGTTAATTCTCTTGAAGAGAGCTAAGGAGCTCTCTGTTCTTCAGGCCTGCTTTTCCCTCTGAGCAAAACCTTGTGCTACTGCTATGTCACTGGAGGTGGGGACAATCGTCCAAATTCTCTGAGTGACACCCCTGCTTTACAAGTGAGGAACAGAATAGAGGCAATAGCCTCTGGTATTATAGGCTCTTTTTTGTTAGAGTAGAACCTCCAGCC
>NW_012140525.1:3203156-3204716 GCF_000956105.1 Propithecus coquereli | reverse complement strand
AACTTAAAATGTTATTATTTTGGCCTTAATTAAACCCTTAACTTATGAATAAATTATGAGAAAGAGAAAAAAACCCAGAATATTTGTACTTTTATATGTATTGGCCCATTTTTATTATTGACTATAAATCTGAATTCCTATACAATATCATTTTTTAGTCTGAAGAATAACTTTAATATTTAATATACTGCATTCCCTTAGCTTTCATTTATCTGAAAATATTTTAATTCTATTCTCTTTTTTTAAGGATTTTTTGGGGGCTGGTTATAGGGTTGAGAGTTACTATTGTTTTTCTTTCAGTGCTTTAAAAATGGTACTGTTGCCTTTGAGTTATCCTTATTTCTCATAAAAAGTTAGTCATCATCAGTATAATTATTCCTCTCTATGTAATATGCATTTTGTTCTTTTCTTGTTCAAGATTTTCTTTTTTATCACTACTTATCAGCAGTTTGTGATACATCTAACTACAAATTTCTTTGTATTTATCTTGCTTGGGGATTAATAAGATTCTTACATCTATAAATTAATTTTTACTAAATAATAGAAATAATACTGCATATATTTTTTGCCTCATTCTCCTTCTGAAATTCCAGTTACATATATGTTATGCCATTCAGTATTTTCTTGTCTTTTTTTGGGGGGGCGTAGAGAAGGAGCCATGCAGTATTTTCAACAGTCTTAATGTATGTATATGTTCATTTTTATTCAATCTATTTCCTCTCATTGTTCACATGAGAAAACCTCTCTAGATCTGTCTTCAAATGCTGATTATTCCTTATTCTATCTCCAATCTCCTATTAAATTAATCCAGTGGATTTTTTTTATTTCAATTATTGTATTTTCCAGCTTTTGATTTTCCATTTAGTCTTTTTGTTATAATTTTCATTGCTGCCCTCAGATTGTGTCTATTCACTCAATGACCCTTTTTTCTTCTAGTCATTGAACATATTAATAATGTTGTTTTAAAGTTTTTGTTTGCTAATTTCAAACTCTGGGCTATCTCAGAATCTGCTTTTTACCGCTTTTCCTTTTTTCACCTTTTCATTACATTTTCCAGTTTCTTTGAACATTCATTAATTGTTATTATATAATGAACATTGTGAATGATATGTGGTAAAGACTCTGGACAGCTTTACCTTCCTCTGAAGATACTTCATTTTGTTCTGACAGGTAGTACGGCTACTGGCAGAGTTTGTGCAGCCCTGTGTAGTCTTGGTTTATGCTCTGTTAGAACAAAAGGTATCTCCCAACCCCCTCTATATCATGGGATTCAACCTCCAAGTTCTGACTCCACTAAGACTCTTATCACAGCTTGGGTTTATGCTTTCTAAAGGAGGGTCTAGAGTCAGCATTGTTATAGGAAGTGGTCCTAACTCCTAAGTCACTGCTTCTCTTGTTTCTCAGCTGAATACCTGGGGGGATACCTGGTCTCTCCACTCTGACTGGACCAGAATGAGAGTGTCCAGAGCACTGCACAACCCCAGGACTTTCTTGTCCATTCTCAACTCTGTAGCGAGTGCTCTTTGATAAGCCTTGTGCAGTCTTGCCTTGCACTTATGC
>NW_012140525.1:3201907-3203106 GCF_000956105.1 Propithecus coquereli | reverse complement strand
AAAAAAAAAAGACTTTTTGGCTTATTTTACAACTGAGGCAATAGCTTACTCCAAAAATCAGGGCTTCTTTAAAACAGCCTCTGGAGAATTTAGTAACTGCTTCCATCAGGCATTTCTGGGGTGATCTGCAGACAATTTTGTACTCTAAATGACTCATATTATATTGTTACATGATACTTACCTAAAGTAGAAATATTCTATAAATAATCAATTGCAAATTTAAATATACACATTGCTTACTATACACAAACAATCTTTTGGCCATGGCCACAATGTTTAAAAGTCCTGTAGCTTCCTAGATTCTTGTAATTTGGCTTCAGACTTACATGACTTCAGTGTAGTAGTTGCCTATCTAGGGGAAAGAAATGATGCTACTGAAATAGTGATTAGAATTTATTGCTTCTTGGATGTTCTTACAAATTCTAGTACACACAAGGTCTGTCAGGGAATCCCATGAAAAGGAAAACAATTAGTAATTACAAATACAATTTTGACAAAATATGAGCCATGTCTATTCAATAGTAGTAACATCAAGCATGTGTCAGTATTATAGACTTGTTTCAAAACAAGAAAGATTGATGAACAGACAGCTATTCCCCATTCACCGTGATTTACACTAACAAATTAAGTACCTAGGGGCCATGGTTTTAGAGAAGCTCAGAATGGGGCATAAGAACGATTTACAGTCACTCTTCTAACCTTTAAATCAGTGCTTGATTACTAAAAGCTCTGTAGAAAGTGCTTTTGGATATGCAAAAAACATTTAGGAATTTTTATAGCACAAAAAAATCTATGCGTATTTTCAAGGCATAAAACAATGTTCGGGTCACTCAAATTTGAATGAGTGCATAACAGAGCTACAGTAGTACATCCTAAAAATATTTTATATGCAATAAGTTATTTTATTTTCCAATTTCCTCTGAAATTAAATGTTGTTTGTTCCTGGGAAATCACAGCTCTTAACAGCAAGCCTAGAAACTACTGTTAATATGTTTATTGGCCTATGATATTCCAAGAAAAATGAGCATGCCCGGAACATACACATTTGGAAGTACTTCTGTTAGAACTAAATAGAATTTAATAATAAAACAAATAAATCTTCCAAATAAGACAATATGTCTGGGAAATGCTCAGAGTAATCTTCATTCCACATTCCTTTATTTCCTCCATGTGGGAGCACTCAGCATTGCAACCTCCAA
>NW_012140525.1:3184170-3191512 GCF_000956105.1 Propithecus coquereli | reverse complement strand
TCAAGTGATCCTCCTGCCTCAGCCTCCCAAGTAGGTGGGACCACAGGTGTGCGCCACCATGCCCAGCTAATTTTTTCTATTTTTAGTTGTTTGGCCAATTTCTTTCTATTTTTAGTAGAGACGGGGTCTCACTCTTGCTCAGGCTGGTCTCGAACTCCTGAGCTCAACCAATCCTCCCTCCTCAGCCTCCCAGAGTGCTAGGATTACAGGCGTGAGCCACTGTGCCCAGCCTCAATTGAAAGTTTTAATAATTGGTTTTGTATACATATGTGTGTGTGTATATATACATATACTTTTTTCCAGAATAATCTTTTCTCAGATCACTTTTAATTGAAATACAATTTCCATGCAATAAAATGCACAGATCATAAGTGTTCAGGTCACTGAGTTTTGACACTTTTATTATATTTGTATAACCACCACACAAAAGAAGATATAAATTATTGTCATCACCCCACAAAGTTCCCTTATGCTCCCTTGAGGCAATCCATGGCTTCTGCTCTGACCCTTGGTACCCGTCCAAAGTAAAACATTTTCTTACATCTATCACCATAGGTTAGTATGGAACTTGGGTTTTTTGTTCAGCATAATGTTTTTGAGATTTGTCAAAGTTATATTCACAGCTACATTCACAGCTACATCCCTGACTCTTTGGATTTATTGGGGAGAATATGAACTTCACATTGCTACTCAGAGAACAATAAATCCTTCCTTGGAAAGATAATAAATTATTCTTTTGGAATGAATAAGAAACATCTATATTTGACTGCCTGGATATTTACAAAGGATAGCAATTGCTTTGGGAAAAATAGCACCAATATGGAAATAACAGACCAGTTACTGGCATCAATAATGCTTACTTCAGACTGAAGTTTAGAAAACATTCACACTTCACTAAATTCCTTAATTTAGAATATTCAGCTAGGATACCTAATTTTCGACTGTGTATTATAATGAATCAGTGCCACTCAAATGCAATACTGAGTAATAATCTACCACTGTCATTGGAAAACATAATGATCTTCAAAAGCTTTAAATTGTACTTACATAGACACAATTTCAGGACTGATTTCTGTGACCTGCAGAAAGATGCATTTCTTCTATTACTGACTGCAGTCATCTACCCATAATTCTTACTCTAAGATATATATTTTTTAATACAAACCGTTAAAAAGCACAGAAAACTCCATTTCACTTAACTCAACCAAGGACACTTTAAGACCTTGACTACCACAGTAGCATTGGCATAAGTAGCTGGAAATGCATTGGTGTGATGATGTAAAATATGTCAAGAGTTACAGAGAGGACCATCTTCTTGATATATGTTGTTCTTCAGGTATAAAACTATCAAGAACAAGTTGATATAAGGCCCAGTGGCTCCAGTAAGGTATGCATACACTATTTCTCATTTTTTAAAGAAGTAGCTAAATATATTTTAAAGCAAGTGCAGTACTAAGGACTGAGAGTTCAGCTCAGGTTAGAATCTGTTATTTAAAAGGAGAGTGGTGAGAGCCATGGTAGAATCATATAATGTGTGACTGCCAAAAAGCTTAGTATTTTAAATACCTCATTGTACTGGTGAATAAATGGAGTCCACAAGGTCACACTGCTGGTCGATGGCAGAGCTGGAACTACAGTTAAAGTTTCCTGATGCCTAATCCTATGCTTTTGCTATGATAATATATTATATTTCTTTGAAAACCCTACAGCTACACATGCCTACAAAGCTTATTTTTATACTCCAACTCCTTTTAAAATTATAACTGTTTCCTAGGCTTCTTCTGTAATTACTGAACTATAGGTAAAACCCATCCCAAAGGAAAACAAGACAGTATTTCTCACTGAGCTCAAAACAATATAATTGTGGAATCTCCAGCTTCTTATCATCCTTCCAAGCCCCCAGCAAGTGATATTTCCAATAAAATAATCTTAAGAACAGAAGAAACAAAAAAATAGAAGGGGGAAGAGGAACAGTGAGTTTAAAGAACCATTACTAGAGACAGTAAAATTTTTCAACCACCCCTTGCTATTCCACTACCCTTGACCACAGGAGGATTTGAACCACTGCATTGAATTTCAACACCAAATTCTATAAGTGTGCCAACCAAGATGTATTTATTAGACTAAGACTCCTATCATCCCTGCACTACTGTTGCCAAAGCTATAATCATACTGCTAATTCAATACTACAAACACAGCCCCCTAAGTAAGTGTTCTAGGGCCTTTGAGATTCCAGCTCAGCCTACAGAATATCTACGAGGACCTCAGTCCCAATGTCCTGGTTCATATTGCTATAACAAATGTACCATAGACTGAGTGGCTTAAAAGAAAAAAAAAAAAACATTCATTTTTCAGTTTTGAAAACTGGGAAGTCCAAGGTCAAGGCATCAGCAGATCTGATGTCCAGTTGAGAGCCCACTTCCTCGTTCACAGATGGCTATCCTCTTGTTGCATCCTCATGTGGCAAAGAATGAAGAGAAATCCCAAGATCTCATGTCTCCTCTTTTTCCATTAGGACATTAATCCCATTCATGAGGGACCCACCTTCTTGACCTATTCATCTCCCAAAGGCCAAATGCCATCATTTTGGGGATTAGACTCCAATATATTAATTTTGGAGAGATATAAATATTCAGTCCATATCACTCAGGCTGGGTATTTAATATCTTATTTAGTTTTGTTGTCTGTTTTTTTGTGTGTTTGTTTGTTTTGCCTTCTTGATAGTAGTTACTGCCTCACAAATGCACATATTTATCAATGTGATATCCTACCTTGATGTATTGTCAAACCCCTGAATTTTCACTTGAATTCCTAGTTTTTAAGGAGCTCTCAGTCCACATTACTTGTGTACTGTACCCTTCTAATACTGAAAATAATGGATTGCATCAACTAGGAACTCAAATAACAAATCCACTATTTGACACTTTACTCAAGGAACATAACAAAGTCATCTACTTTGCCACTGAGAAACTCAATTTCAATGAATTATTACACTTTCATCTGTGGACTCTCTAATTTACCAATGCTATAGTTTATACACCTCACCAACACAAACAGCTTTTCAAATTTTCTAGTGTAAGATGCCTATTCATCCATTTTGCAGATATTAATATTTATTGAGTGTCTACTCTAGGGCCAGAGCTGGAGACAGGAATTACTATCATAAGAAGTCATACACCAGAGAGGCAAATCAAGTCTTTTGAAACAATC
This sequence comes from Propithecus coquereli, assembly GCF_000956105.1. NCBI lineage: Eukaryota > Metazoa > Chordata > Mammalia > Primates > Indriidae > Propithecus > Propithecus coquereli. Next base: position 3,188,302 of record NW_012140525.1, on the reverse strand, counting down.
CAAGGATATAGATCTGTCCAATTAGCCATAATGGGTCTCACAAAATGATGTACATATAAAAGAATCATACAAAATTAAAGGTCGTTAGGATAAAATCTTACATTATTGGAAGGTAAAGACAAATAATATTAACAAAAACAGCACAAACCAATATAGAAAATGAATGTCTTTCAGACATTTGATATGATCAAAATAAAATTTTTAAGTCCATATGAGAAATTAAATTTTGTTCTGTGGTATTTTCTAGAATAGACTGAGCCAACCATTGTAAACTCCATTTTAAAGAAACAAGAGAGATAAGTTTTCTTTAAAGCTTATTTCATAGTGTTAGCACTTTATTATTGTGCTGCTCTTTTGCACTCAATTTTCAATATTTGTCTAAAAAATGTTTTGATATAGATCCATCTGATCTGACAGCACAATCCTTCTTACTACAACAATCAAGTTGGAATTTGATTTCACCACTTAAGTGGAAATTGGTTTCCTAATGGGAAAATGCTTGAAAATTGAGTCAATATAATTCCTATGAAAAGTCACTTAACAATGCAAGATTCAACACCACTCCTCACTTTGCAGAAAACCTCTGAAAATTGCTTTCCAGGACACCAAGGATTCCGTTTTTATTTTTTGTTTGTTTAGTTGGCTTGTTTTTGTTTATGTTTTGCTTTATTAGCTCTTATCTTGTCAGTCCGTTTTACAAACTTGGCTATTTAACACAAGTACTAGCAAAAACAAGCCCTTGGTAATAGAAAAATGAATCATACAATTTCTTTTTAATATTTCTTTTTTGAAAATAACAGTTTATACTTCTAACCTAAAAAAGCATATTGCCTGTAGCCAAGCTGCAGGTGTGGTAACCAAGTACCAAGATCACTGGTAATTCCAAAGAACTTCCAGAGGAGACTTTTGGAGTCTCTTTTTCTATTTAAATTTTAGCTCTTTGTTTATATACATATTTTAGGATCTTGACAGCTTATATAGAAAATAAAAAGCACCCCAAATTCAAATTTTACATTGTCTTAATCACATATCAAGTTAGGCATTCATATGTCTTCCTATCTAAAATGTCATCAAAAATACTGAATAAAGAGAGGGCTTGATGGCTGACTGCCGACCTAAGGCTGCTTGCCCAGGAAAGAGGAGAAAGTGACTGTCTCTGAGGGCTAAGGGGATTGAGATCTGCATACCTGTAACTAAGCTGCTGCACACCAGAAGGAAAGACATGCCCTGAACTACTCTGTTACCAACTGATGCCCTAACCTCTGCGAACCAGCAGACCAGCAGAACTATTCTCAGTTAGATGACTGATTAGAGAGATTGGATGCCAGTTCTCTTCAGAAAGAAAAACCATAGTTACAGGTGAATAATCATGGCCCAAGTGGAATATTGAGGGAAGAGTGTCAGAACTTATTGGCCATCCCAAGGGAAGAAGCTGAGACACACACACAAAAAAAGAAAGAAACAAGAGTTTGGCAGAGATTGACCCTTGAGGAACTTGGAGTCCCATGGAAATGGTAGGTGAAAGTGATTTTTGCTCCCCTTACCCCCCTGGCAGATTGCTGACTTCCAAACTGTCAAGAGCGCCTCTGTGCACATGATCCAAAGCACTGCTGTGGGCAGCAGTTTAGGAACTTCTTGAGAGCAAAGCACTGGGCTGCCAGCTCACTCAGTGTCACTCACCTTCCATTCATACCTGAGCTGAGGCAACAGATGCTATACTGGTTGTGCCTCAATTATAGGCCTTTGTCCTGCCAAACGAGTCTCAGCCCTTGAAAATCAACATAACTTGGTCCCCTGCAGACATCCTTCAGCACCCGCTTGGGCTTTGGCAACCACAGGGGGCCAGCAAGATCCAGAAAGCTACAGAATTCCAGGAGGTTTAACCCTCAGGGTGGGCTACCCTTAGTGGAAGGGAGAGTGAAGCACACCAAAGAGCCCTCTGAGAGCATGTACCTTCCTCTGCCTGAGAGCTTCCTGCTTGTGAGCTGAAGGTAACTGTGCCCTTCCATGTGAAGACATGGGAACAGCACTGGACTCAGTAAAGGAGGAATGTGGTTCCACCTAAGTGAGCAGGTGGCACCATGCCTGGGAATGTACATGAAGAGGGAGACTCCTTTTTCCCACCCACCAACTGCTGAAGATGCAGCTTTGGCTGTTCTCACAGAGGTTAGCATGAATGTGCAGAGAGATGGCCATTCCAAGGATATTAGGAGCAGCTGCACCCCTACAGATTGTGTGCCCACCAAGCCCAGGTTTGCAAGAACAGTGAGGCCCATTCCACTCCCTACAGTGGCAGTTTTCTTACACAGAAGTAAGTATAGACAAGTGACAAAGCTATCTGTTTTGGGCTGAAGAAGTTTGTTTTTCTCTGAGATCATTTCAGCAGAGAGCCATGGGACAGGCATTTTCTGAGGCCCTCAGCTACACTGCAGCCTGGAAATAAATGTCAGTGTTTATCTGAACTGAAATTCATGAGCCTAGGACAGGGGTCTGATAGGGAGACAGGTCATGTTCCTACCTCCCCAGGATATGGTGGAGCTGGTACATCTCCCTCCTCTGCACCAGCAGAGAACTTAGTACAATTCAACATGAGTTCCCCCTACATGCCTAACAGGGCTGGTGCTTTCACTCAGCATTGTGGTATCTGAGGGTGAGATTGGCAGCCCTGTTCTCACCAGCTTTGTCCACCACTTTGGAGCTGAGCAGGGAACTCAGGGCAGCCCACTATCTGAAACAAATGAGAGCCCCTTCCAATAAACAAAGATCAAGCACATACCCATTGGCTACTGCAGCAGCTGGCTCTTACCTGTAAGTGCCACCTACTGACTTGGAGGTTGAACTGCTCAACTCAATACAGAACCTCCTACCAGAGGGCACAGTGCTGGGGAATGATATAAGCTTCCTGACATCTGCACAATATCAGTCCTACAGGAGATAGTGAGCCTGCTCATATGCCTGGTACATTGCCACTACAAATGGTGTTTGAGAAAGCCACTGTACAAAGGCTATCTATAACCAAGGAACTCATACAGAGCCTAGGCCCTTTGAAAGCACCCAGATTTGGGGTTTTTTTTGGGAGGGAGAAAAATTAATATTTATTTGAGCTCTAATATGTGTGTTGCATATCCACATAATTCTGTAAAAGTTTTCTAATTAAGAAAGAATTTTCATTATACTTTAAGGAAACAGCGCTCAATGCTCTAAATTATTGGCCTATTTTATTGAAGATAACATCTTTTTTTACTAGTATTCCATGGGTTCAATCTGATGATCTTGAAGTGGTGAATCTTGTTTGTTATTTTTTTCTTCACTGCATTTCTTATTTTTCTCTTAATTTCATAATTTGTAGAGCTCTCATTTTTTTCTTTAATATTGTGAAGAATAGAATCCATAGAGTAGCCAAGTTCTACAATGGCATCATTCTTATGTCCACATCTATAAGAATGCCCAAAGGCATGCATAGCAACCAATTTGCCAGATGCATTAAACATTGGGGAGTCAGAGGAATCCTCGAAGAAACAAGTATCATAAGAAAGTGTGTTCCTGTCCCAAGCCTGGGATGGGAAACTTCTTTTGGTAAACACAGAACATTACTAGTGGCAGCATGGGGTTTTACCAATCCACCATAACAATGGTCTCAATACCTTTCTAACCGTTCACTTAGAGAAATCACAGCACAACGATCCATTTGCTTGGTCTGGCTTTCTGGATGACCTGTGATATAAACCACACCAGTAGAAGGTTGAGGGGAAATTTGTCCAAAGAGAGGAAAAGAAAGCACCCAGATATGAAGCCAAACAAGCAATCACAATATATGTTATAGTCACACCCTCAAGGGGGGAAAATTAAATTAAATTAAAAAGTCCCAACAAAATGAAAGCAAATTAAAAAATGCGAAGTTACAGTTTCTCCAGATGAGAAGGAATCAGCATAAAAACTCTGGCACTATATAAAAACAGAGTGTTTTGACATTCCCAAAGTAACAAACAAGGCCTGTAGCAATGGATCCTAACCAAAATGAAAACTCTGAAATGACAAATAAAGAATTTAAAACATAAATTGTATGGAAGTTTAATGAGATCAAAGGGAAAGTTTAAAACCAACACAAGAAAATAAGAAAAACAATTTGGGA
>NW_012140525.1:3180764-3182700 GCF_000956105.1 Propithecus coquereli | reverse complement strand
CAAATAGATCTAATAGACATTTACAGAACATTTTACCCAACAAGTGGATAAAATATATTCTTCTTGTCTGTGCATGGAACATTCTCCAACATACACCGTATGCTTGACCACAAAGCAAGTCTCAATAAATTGAAAAAAATCAAAATCATATTAAATGTCTTCTTGGACTACAGTAGAATAAAACTAGAAATCAATACCAATAGGAACCTCAATACTACATAAATACATAAAAATTAAATAACCTGCTCTTGAACCATCTTTGGATAAATAATTAGATGAGGGTGAAAAATTTAATAATTTTTTGAACAAATGAAAATAGAGACACAACATACCAAAACCTCGGGGATACAATGAAAGAAGTGTTAAAAGGGAAAATTATGGCATTAAATATCTACATCAAAACTACATAAAGATCTCAAATTAACAATCTAACATCACACCTCAAGGAACTAGAAAAACAAGAACACACCACACCCAAAGCTAACAAAACAAAAGAAGTAACAAAAATCATAGCAGAACTAAATGATATTGAGACAAAAAAACCACTACATTCAATGAAACCAAAAGTTGGTTCTTTGGAAAGATAAACAAAATTGATAGATCACTAGCTAGATTAACCAAGAAAACTAGAAAAAGATTAAAATAAGCACAATCAGCAATGAGAAAGGTGACATTACAACTGCATAATACTACAGAAATATAAAAGATTATCAGAGACTATTATAAACAACTATATTCTTACAAACTAGAAAACCTAGGAAAAATGGATAAATTCCTGGAAACATACAAACTGAAGATTGAACCAGAAAGAAATAGAAATCAAAAACAGATCAAGACTGAGCAGTAAGATTGAATCAATAGTAATAAAAAATATTCTAACAAAAAAAAACCAGGACTATAGGGATTCAGAGCAAAATTTTATCAGCGATACAGAGAAGAATGGGTAACAAGCCTAGTGAAATTGTTCCAAAAAAATCAAGGAGGAGTGAATCCTCCCTAATTCATTCTACAAAGCCAATATCATGCTGATATCAAAGCCTGGCAAGGACATGACAAAAAAGAAAACTACAGGCCAATATCCCTAATAAACACGGATGCAAAAATCCTCAACAAAATTGTAGTAAATTGAACCAATAGAACATCAAAAAGATAATATACAACAGCCAAGTGGATTTTATACCAGAGATACAAGGATGGTTCAACATATTCAAGTTAATAAATGTGATTTAAAACATAAACAGAATTAAAAACATAAACTATATGATTGTCTCAATAGATGCAGAAAAAGTATTCAAAAAAATGTAACAATGCATCATGATAAAAACCTTCAACAAACAAGGCATACAAGGAGCATACCTCAAAATAATAAAAGCCATATATGGCAAACCCATAGCCAATATCATACTTAATGGGGGAAAGTTGAAAACATTCCCACCAAGAACTGAAACAAGACAAGGATATCCACTTTCACCACTCCTGCACAATATACTGCTGGATGTCTTAAGAGAGAAATCAGGCAAGAGAAAGAAATGAAGGCATCCAAATTGGCAAAGACAAAGTCAAATAATCTATGTTCATTGATCTTACACATAGAAAATTCTAAAGCTTCTAACAGATTTGATAAATGATTTCAGCAAAGTTTCAGGATCAAAAATCAATGTACAAAAATCAGTAGCATTTCTAAACATCAATAACATCAAGCTGAGAACCAAATTAAGAACTCATTTACAATAGCTGCAAAAAATTAAATACCTAGGAATACATTTAACAAATAAGCTGAGAGAGCTCTACAAGAACTACAGAACACTGATGAAATAAATCAAAGATAACACAAACAAATGAAAAAAAAATCTCATGGTCATGGATCAGAAAATCAATATTGTTAAAATGACCGTATGACCCAAAGCAATCTACAGATTCAATGCAATTCCTATCA
>NW_012140525.1:3175234-3176560 GCF_000956105.1 Propithecus coquereli | reverse complement strand
TAGATGCCACTCATGCACTTTCACGTCTTTCTCCTGTTGACTAGAGCTCAGAGTTGAAGAGTTTGATATAAAACCTACACAATGGGGATGATATAATCCTAAAACAATAGAGACAAGATGGTGCTTCTTAGTTTTCAGAAACCAGATGGACTCAATTTTACCATGAACATCAAGGTCAGGAGTGAGCAGTGAGGTAGAGGACCAACCTGGACATAATTAATGGAATCTGTTGTCTCCAAATAAATGCGAAAGCAACAAGAGTACAAATCTACTTGCAGCAAGAAGAGAAGTCAAAGATGGAGGCTGGAGGCAGTTTTTCCAATAAAAGATTTTGCCCAGTTTCCATAACAGAGTCAGTTTTCAGACTTAGACCCACTTTCTGAAGAAAAGAACAGTTCCTCAGAGGAAGAAGCTAGCAAAATCAGTGTTAAATATATAAAATAATGATTTCCCCAGTCCTTCTAGAAAGAGACCCATGTCCATTTACTCAGGGAGCTGTGCACTTAAAAAAAATAAATACTGAAATATTTTAAGGATTGTTGAATACAATATTTAAATTGATATTTTTATGTGGATGCACAGGGTGTTCAAATCTTGCTCCAAAAAATCTCTGCTCTTAACAATTACCCAATATGGTCCCTTGCCAAATGATAAAAGTAACTCCTCTCTTCCTTCTCCCTCTTTTCCTGAATTTTTTTTCCTTCTCTTGTTTTCTCTCCTTCACAAAAGATTCCTTCCTTTGGCATCTTGCTGTCATTCTATTTTACCTTGGAATGAATAGATGTGTGTAGAGGTAGGGAAAAGCAGTCTTGAGTACTGACTTTGGTTCAAGCACTGTGCTGGGTCTTTTATATACATTTAATCATTTAAGCCTCACATCAACTTACTCAAGTGGGGATTATTTTCTTCATTGCATGAAAGGACTGCACATAAATGTGATTAATAGTTGAGACCTTCTGCAACAAGGCTGCCTGGGCTCAAGTCCCAGCACTGTATCTTCCTGGCCTCATGGAAATAATGGTCCCAAAGATCATACACTTTTGCATTCATTATTTACATTTTCTCAATTTTATTTTTTTAATATATAAATCATTCTAAGTATTTCATTATGAACAAGTTAGACTAAAAAGTTGTCTTTTCATTGTTTTTTTCAGACCCGTGACAACCAATAGCAGTAGAGTCTCCTCAAAGTAAAAGCATGCTGTCTTTCTTGGTTCAAAGTATGTGAAAGGCAGAAAAATGCCCCCCAAAGATGTTCATGTCCTAATACCTGGGAATTTGTGATCTTACATATTCACATTTGCCAGTGTGATTAACGGTACTGGC
>NW_012140525.1:3173377-3175184 GCF_000956105.1 Propithecus coquereli | reverse complement strand
AATATAATCTACATTTAAGTTTATATCATTAAATTTTTAATAATGGTCCTATTTAACACCTGTCTCACAAAATTTCTGAAAATTAAACAGTTGGCTCTTGTGAGCTAGAAGTGCAAGCTCTAGCATACTACTTGTCACACAAGTAGTGAAAAAAGTGGGTTTTTTAATCCTTAGCAAGAAAGACTGAAGATGGTAGATTATCAGGACAGGGGCTCAGGAGGAGAAATTTGTCCCAGAAAACTTGTATAGTCCAGACAAACATATTAGCTGATAAACAACTGGGAAGCTGGAAATTTACTGAAAGAGTAATAATGACTAAAGCTGCAGTTCCCAAATAACTACGAGAGAACATTGCTTTAATGAGCTATTCCATTAAACAAGAGTTCCATGACTACATATGAACTTTGGTTTCTGTTTCTGGCAGGTTACATATTCAGTGGCAAGAGTACTTAGATCAACCTTGGTAAGTGGGATCCCAGAGCATTGAGCCCATAAATAGTCTCCATTCCTATTATACAATCATGGCCACTTCAATCATATGCATATCACACCACAAGTGACAGAGGCTGGCTTTACTGCAGCTATCTTCCATTTTCAGTTTTACATTCACATATTCATCTGACCCATTCATCAGCAAAGCTTAGACTTTATCTTCTTTTATCAGCTAATCTTAAGAGATTTCCCATATGCCCAGAAGTATGAATTGAGGAAGAGGCATGATGCAAGGCATGTTGCATGGTGGATTATAGAAAGATCTGGATTGACTACTAATGCAGCTTGCTGTGTCTAGCTCTGCATGTGCTCAATACCAAATATACTAATTGTACCTTACAATAACCTTTTTCTGGGTCAATGAGACTTTATAATAAATCCCAGCTGTTAATGCATCATGGAGTTCAGTTCAATGTTTCTTAAATTGACTTGATGTCAAAAGACCATAGTGAATACATTGGGTGTGATTCTTAGTTTGGCCTAAGTCCAGATCCCATCTTCTGGGTAGGATGGTGTTCCAAACATAGTGCCTACCTACATCAGCATTGTCTGAGACACTGGAGAAGCGAAGTGTATATAACTCTAATACTTTAGAATTAGCTACCACACAGGACAAGAAGTGAAAGCTACAACTTTAATTACATAACAGCAGATTAAAATCTTGAGTTGAGTTGGGACTCAGATTAAACAGATAAATTAAAAAGGGGCATAAATTGGCTCACTAACTGGGAACTCCAAAGGGATGAAATGACTTCACACATGACTGAATCCAGGCATCAATGTGGTTAGGAATCTGCTTCTTCCTTCATCTGTCGTATCTATTTTCCTCCACATTAGCTCCCTTGTCAAGTTTGTTCTTCCCTTTTGGTGACAAAGATAGATATTGTCAGATGGCCTTATATTGCACTTATTGCTCAAAAATTAGGTTCAGCAAAGTTTCCAAAAATGACTCTTATTCATTTAGCTTGAGTCTTAAATGCATCCCTAAACCAGTCACTGTGGATAAAGAATGTAAAATATTCTTATTGGTAGAACTTAATCAAATGCCAAGCTCTGTAGTAAGATAATTGAGTGCTGAGGAATAGTCATCCATAATCAAAGCATAAAAAGGAAGGTTCCCATACCATAAAAAAGAGAAATTCTATTATTCAAAGGAGAGAAGAAAAAGCATGATGGCAAATAAAAAATGCAACACCAAAGATAATTATGCATATTTTTAAAAAATCTCTCCCTTACTCCCTTCTGCCAGTTTGTATCATTGATCTTGTTTTAACCCTCATCCTCACATTGTTAGGCTCTGATGGGTGACTTAAGT
>NW_012140525.1:3161869-3163446 GCF_000956105.1 Propithecus coquereli | reverse complement strand
TTTATCCTGCTTGGTGATCTCAAAGGTTCCTTGATCTGAAGTGTGATGTTTGACATTAATTTTGGGAAATTTTCACTGATTATTGTTTCAAATATTTCTGTCGTTCCTATTTCTCCTTCTTCTCCCTTTATACACGTGTTATGGCTTTTGTAGTTGTCCCATAGTCCTTGAATATTTTGTTCTGTTTTGCTCAGTATTTGTTCTCTTCACTTTCCAGTTTTCAAAGTTTATATTGATACATCCTCAAGCACAGAGATTCTTTTTCAGCTGTGTCTCATGTGTTAATAAGCCCATCAAATACATTCTTTATTTCTCTTACAATGTTTTTGATCTCTAGCATTTCTATTTGATTCTTTCTTAGAATTTTCACTTCTCTGTTTACATTGCCCATCTATTCTTGCATGCTGTCTACTTTATCCATTAGAATCCTTATCTTATTGATCATAATTGTTTTAAATTCTCAGTCTGATAATTCCAACATCCCAGACATATCTAGTTCTAATGATTGCTCTGTCTCTTCAACTTGTATTTTTTGCTTTTTATGTGCCATGCAATTTTTTTCCTGATAGCCAGACATGATATACAAGGTTAAAGGGACTACTGTAAACAGGCCTTAAGTAATGTGGTGGTAAAATGTCAGGGGAGGGGAAGCATTCTATAATTAGAGCTCAGACTCTTAGTGAGCCTATGCCTCTGGACTGTGAACATCACGAGTGTTTCTTGGGTTTTTTACTCTCCCCTTTGGTAGGACAGGATGATTAGAGTGGGCTGGAATTGGAATTTCCCTTCTCCCACATGGAAGGCCTGACTGGAGCTGGGTATTTCTACTTCCCAGGGCAGTTACACGCTGATAATACTCCAGCAAGTTAGGCTCTGGTTAACTAGTTTCTCCTGAGTACAGACCTTGTTAAGAAGAACAGAGTGAGCTAGTATATTTTAAAATGGTTTCTTTTCTTCTCCCTCTGCTAGAAGCAGGAGGCTATTTTTCTCCTGTGTGTACTATGGGTACCTACTTGAGCTCCTGAAGGTAAATCTCAGAGTCCTGTGGAATGTCCCCATGAGTGAAGTTTTTAAATGGAGTTTTTAAATGGAGTTGTCTACTCTGAGCTGCCAGAAATTCATCAATTACAACTCAGGTTTTCCTACCCAGCACTGATTCCTGCAGTGATTTCCCACTTGTGAGTCTCTGTCTCGGTTAGCCATTTGCCTGTCTCTCTAATTGGAGACAGAAATTTGCCCCATGTTCTCCCCTTCTCTTAGAGATCTAAGAAGAGTTGTTGATTTTTCAATCTGTTTAGCTTTTTACTTGTTCTTATAATGAAGTGGTGGCTTCCAAGTCCTTACATGTGGAACTGCAAATGTGAGTCTGTATTTAACTTTACAGAAAACTGCAAAACTGTCTTCTACACTATTGAGGCACAAAATGACTAAACCATTTAAATTTCAAGAATAAATGGATTACATTTCTTGTTCTGCATCTTACCAACAATCAGTAATATCAGATTTTTGGATTTTTGTTATGTAAATAAGCATGTGGTAGTATCTCACAGCTATTTTAATTTGATTTTCTCTGATGA
>NW_012140525.1:3158989-3160624 GCF_000956105.1 Propithecus coquereli | reverse complement strand
TCCCATCTCTCTTCTAATAAAGGTAGTTTTATTATATATGATAAGTGAAAAAATAAAAGTGCTTTATGAATTTTACTTCTCAAATAATTTAGTGCTTTTGGTATTTTGCCTGCTAGTATAAATTTTATATCTTTGCTCAAGCCAACTAGTAAAAGAAATAATGCCCCTCTCCAGGAACAAATAAAAAAATTAAAGACCATGAAAGAAATGACAAGGAACCATCAAAACCACAGTGTCATTTCACTGAAAATGCAAGCCAGTTGGTACCACCAACATAGCATTGGCTATGGATAGCAGGCCAGAAACATGACTACAAACTACTGAAGTACCAATTAGAAAACCTGCTGAGAAAGTGAAAGATTGAGCTGTCAGAATAGAGGGAAGAAGAAGACAAAGAATTGTGTGAATGTGCAATATGGAAAGACATGCTAATGGTTTCTTGAATCATTCATTACTCCAGTGAGTGGAATTCAAGCCATGTTTAGAATCAGAGTTGGTGTAATACATTCCTTTGGTTAAAATAATTTTTTAATCAAATCTATTCTGAAGCTCGCAACTCTACACTATGAACTTCTCCAGATTTTGTAGAAAATGCTCAATTTGAATCATCAAAGAAAAATAAGCATCTGCCTAATCACCAAAATATTGAAACCTAAATAGTTTGGGAAGTAATTTGGTTGGTTTGATTGTATTATATAATAATTTATCCAGGATGACATAGATGCACGCATAAAACTCACCAAATTGATAGGACAAAATAGAATTTCATTTTTAATGGTCTTAAATTATACATACAGGATTCACGAAATTTTTCCTCTCTTGTTTGTTTTTCCACTTTAGGTCCCATCAATACTGTGTTCTCTTCCCTCTCCTTCTCCCTCTTTCTCTCTCTCTCTTTCTCTTTCTCTCTTCCCCCGACCTCTTTTGTAGGAATAGAACTTCCCCATGATAAAAAAAAAAAAAGAAAACTCCTCATTTGCCTAACTCTATTGTCTTTTACAAACTTTCCCCACATTTTAAACTCTTTTTTCTTTTTTATTTTAGCATATTATGGGGGTGCAGATGTTTAGGTTACGTATGTTGCCCTTGCAACATACGTTTCAAGTGTGTCCATCCCTCGGATGGTGTACACTGCACTCTTTGTGTATGTATACACCCGTCCCCTCCTCCCCTCTCCCCTCTGCCCGACATCCAATAGATTTCAAACTCTTTATATCTATTGACAAATTCATCATTAACACCTGAACCAACCCTTTCCTTGACAAATGTATACCCACTCTCCTTTCCACTGCTATTTTCTTCAGTTTTTCTTCCTTTTTCAAAATGAAAGCTTACTTCCTTTTTTTCTTACTCCCACCTTCATAGATTATCTGCTTCTTTTGAATATTTATCCAAAGATGCTAATGTTTGAAACTGGAGTGAAATGTTGTCTGTCTCATTGCTGAGTCAGTCTTAATGGAAACTTTCCTAGAAGTTAGAGGTAAGTACCAGAAGGGAAAGGTAGTAGGCATGGAGATTAAGATTCAGTGACTCATTTTACTCTGGGTAATGGATACTATATATATTTTACACAAACCAAATGATTTCAACCTTTTTATTACACTACTAATGAAATAAGATTATTTAGAAAGCAAA
>NW_012140525.1:3153273-3154799 GCF_000956105.1 Propithecus coquereli | reverse complement strand
TAGCCCCCAACCAAAGTTCCAGACTTAATTCCCAAAAGTTTCCAGCAAACTTGGAAAATCTCCAAAAGATCCTTACCTCCCTGTCTTTGTTCATGCCTTTCCATGTATCTGAAAGGCCTCCTCATCTTCATCTACCATAATCCTACCTATCCGAAAGGCCTAGTTCATAAGCTTCCTCCTAGAAGGTGTTTGTGGACAGCTGTCCTTGAAGTGGTCCATTTCTCCTACCTAATCTTTTGCTGTAAGCACTTAAGACAGGCATCTCTCTGAGCCTTACCATATAATTACTGATGTATGGGACATCTCCTCTATGGAGGACATGTGTTGGATTTTGCTTGCCTAATATTTTCCCCCTCTTTTAGTAACAACAACTTGATTTTCCTCTGGTGAACAACCTTCCCTCACTTTTAATCCATATGATTTGGATGGGGTCGACCCCACTTCCAAATCCAGAGGTATGCGTGTGACATAGGCCTATTCAGAGTTACTATAATGGGTTCAGTGAAGGGCAGGTGATTCAATTAAAAGCATCGAGAATTACTCCTAGGACTTTTGCTAGGACCATTGGCATAAAAAGCTCTATTTTTGTTACAATTGGTTGTAAACATGGAGCTGTGAGGGGCTCTCATGTGGAAAAAAAAATCCTGAGAATAAAGCCTCCCAAGAGCACGTTATAAAAAGAAACCTAATCTGTAGGATAACATTGTTGGAAATCCTTGGATCTTAGATTCAGCTATTCCTGAAACTATTAATAGAACTAACCTGCCTAGGACAAACAATTCTGTCTCCTGCCCATATTCTTTTTTTCCTTTTAAGCTAGTTTGTGTTGGGTTTCTATAATGTAGAATTGAAAGATAGGAACACATCCTCAATTTGTTTATGAACTTTAAGGGGCCAAAGGCCTGATCTTTTTAACTTTACATTTCTTAGCATGGTACCTGGTCAGACAGAGGGTCCTCGAGGTGTGATGATTGATTCATTCAGTCTCACTTTCCCTGAGCACCTACAATGAGCTGAGCTAAGCACTGGAACCCCAAGGAATAATTAAACATAATCCTTACCCTCGAGGAGTTCTGAATTGAGTACATAGAGAAGATATGAAAATGAACACTTTATAATATAACGTGGGCTATAATAGAAATCGGAGCAAATTTTTGTGGGATTCCAGAGGGTTGGAAGTTTGGGGAGATGGGATGTGGGAAGGCTCCTCAGAGGTGGTGACATCTGAGTCGAGTTCTTAAAGAACAAATAGAAGCTCCTAGGCAGAGAAGTGGGCATGAGGAAAAGGTGTCCCAAGGATGAGGTATTCCAGGTGGACAGAACAAGATTATATATTAATAATTATAAAATTAATAATAATATCACCATCTCCTGTTCTTCCTGTGGCCTCTTCACAAGCTCTTTCCTCTTTCTTTTCCTCTGCCTCATCTATCAGTGGTTAGATGCCTCAACCATCATAGTGGTTAAGAGCACAGGCTCTGAGCTCTGAAAGATTTTGGTTCTGCCAGACGGAGTGCCTCGTGCCT
>NW_012140525.1:3151119-3153223 GCF_000956105.1 Propithecus coquereli | reverse complement strand
GGCCCCTCCTTTCCTTTTTTATCAAAGCATTTTATTAATGTTTGTTTGTAAGACATCTGAAAATATGATTGAAGTCTTCAATTCTTTATAATCTAAATCTTTCCTTCCAGGATTCTGAAAATGCTAAAAATGTAGAGGCATTTCCTTTTTGACAATATCAAACATAAACACAAATTCCCCCTACCTAGGTAAATTTACTCTGCCTGTCATTTTTACATTTTTTACTTTGTAACTGACCAACTAAGAATCTGAATGTCAGTTCTATGCAGAATAATGGATTTGAAATTGTCAGTAACAATTGTCACCTTCTATTTACATAGAACAAAGTAATAGAGGGAAGTGAATCTTACAGGCCTGACACTGATGCTTTTTGTCACTGTAGCCCCAAAACATTGAGGAAAGCAAAAATGCCAAATAATTCACACTTAGGCAAACACAGACCAGACACAACAAAAGGAAGCAAAGCCTATGCATACAATTTTTTTGATTCAAATTCTTCTTTATATATACTGAAGCTTGCCTATAGTGTAAGATTCTGCAGAACTAGGTAAATACACATAAGTACCATTTGCATACTGCTTTAAATATACTGTTAACAAACATACAGCTTTTTATATACTATTTGTTTATAAAAGTACCTGCCTTCTTCAAAGAGAAGGCTGTCTTGAAGAAGGGATACAGCACAGAGCTATGTATGAAATGGAGCTAACATAGGAAAAACTACAGTATACTAAAATCTCTTTCTTCCCCCCACCATTCTATATGGGTAAGGTCAAGTTGAAACTAACACTGGACGTAGTCTTGAAAAGACACACACGCACGCGCACACACACACACACACACACACACACACAAGCATACAGAGAAAAGCCACAAAGTTTCACAAAATTGACAAGGCATGGCACTTTTAGTTTGCTCCTCCTAGTTAACTCTTCAACCTTCTGTAACATGTCTTTTTGCTCTGGAATGTGGACCTGCACAGAAAATATCACAGAGCCCCTTGTCTTTTGCCCTTTGGTTTGGTTAAGCCAACTCAGAGCCCCAGCAGGATATGAGAGAGAATGATGGGCAGAGTGATAAAGTGGTAGTGGGTATATTTATTCTCCAACTCCCTTTGTGAGAAATCACCTTATATTAGCAGGACCTTCCAGCCTAACTAAAGGTCACAGTTTGTGTCTACGTGGTCCCTCTCTCCAAGCCTCTTCTGATTTATAGAAACCACTCCCCTCCTTAGCTTCTTCAGGTCAAGAGTGATAACACCTGTTATTGGCCCTAGGCAACAACCTTCTACTCTGTGATTTCCATATGCACTTTAAAAATATTTCCTCTTTAAGCCATTCTTGAATTATGAAATTTGGAATGTTTCACTGTTTCCTGCAAGAATGTTGGCTGGAATACATGAGAGTAGAGCGTATCCCTGCTTCTTTCCCCACCATACAATAAGTGGTTAGAATAATGCTCAACAAGGGTGCAGGCTAAACATTTAATTCATGAATTAATGAATGAAATCTTCCTACCAGAATCACATTTAAAATTAACACTGAAGAGACCGGACGAGGAAGAGGAGACAAGACCGGACAAGGAAAAAGAGACTAGACCAGTAGAGGAAGAGGAGATCAGACAAGCAAGAGGAGATGAGACTGGATGAGGAAGAGAAGACGAGACCAGACGAGGAAGAGGAGACCAGACTGGACAAGGAAGAGAAGACCAGGCCAGAAGAGGAAGAGGAGACAAGACCAGATGAGACCAGACAAGGAAGAGGAGACCAGACCAGACGAGGACGAGAATGCTAAGCTTTTTGTTTTAGGGGTTTTTTTTTGAAACAGAGTCTTACTCTGTTGTCTGGGCTAGAGTGCCACGGTGTCAGCCTGGCTCACAGCAGCCTCGGACTCCTGGGCTCAAGCGATCCTTCTGCCTCAGCCTTCCTAGTGGCTGGGACGACAGGCATGCACCACCATGCCCAGCTAATTTTTCCTATATAATTTTAGTTGTCCAGCTAATTTCTATTTTTGGTAGAAATGTGGTCTCGCTTCTGCTCAAGCTGTTTTTGAACTGCTGGGCTCAAATGATCCTCCTGCCTTTGCCTCCCTGAGTGCTAGGATTA
>NW_012140525.1:3149959-3151069 GCF_000956105.1 Propithecus coquereli | reverse complement strand
TCTGGGTAATGGATACTATATATATTTTACACAAACCAAATGATTTCAACCTTTTTATTACACTACTAATGAAATAAGATTATTTAGAAAGCAAAGTATTGACAAATTATGCTATTGTGGCTTAAAATTAAACATGCAGAAAATCCTATGATAATACTATTACCGGTTTATAGAGACCAGGAAGTAGATTTATTTTTCTACAAACTCTGCCGTCAAACACACTCTGTTCAATTGTCATTCCCATTCCTCTGGCCACATTTCATACAAATCACAGGATTTTTGAGCCACTTTCAGGGCACAAAATCTGTGTTCAGCAAGTAAGATTCACCTTCAAGTAGTAAAAAACTTTATCCATCCGAAATCAAAACTTTAATTTCATTTTCAACCCCAAATTTTCTTCCCCCAGTACAGGCCTGAACCATTTTTCAGCACCTATTGTGGGAGAGGTAAAGTCTGTTCTTTCACTTCTACTTGACTCTTTTCCCTTCAATCTTCTGCCTGTTTGGAGACTATTAGGAGGTTAGAGAAATGGGGTAAAATTTTATATTTGCATTTCTTTCTTCCTGACTCACATTGGATGGCCTCCAAAGTTCCTCTGCATTGCAGGTATAAAAATGTGGGCTTTTTTGGTATATCACTGACAGTATTCTTTGGAGGCCCTGTGAGGACGTTGGTCCTCCACATTCCCTAGATACACTGGGGCTATGTACACTATGTACATACACTGGGCTATGTGCAAGCTTGTAATCCATCCTGCTGGGTTCATACTCCCAAAGGCCACAGCACAACTTTTTTCTTTTGGATTCTCCTGGCCCCAGCACACTACAATATTATTCCTAATTTGCTATCTTTGCCATGAGAATGGAAGGTAAGGGCAGTCCTTTCCACCATGTCACCTGATTTCAGTACCTTTCCTATTTTTAAACCTCATGATAGATCTTTTTTTATTAATGTTTGTGATTACCCCATGTAAACAAAGTGTATTAAAGATGAAGGAGTGATACTCCCCAAAACACTGGCATATTCTAAAGAAGTAAATATTTGTTGCTCTCAGACATACAATTGCAGTAAATATCTGTGTAGTTGATCAGACTAAGTCTCCTTTCCTTT
>NW_012140525.1:3148731-3149863 GCF_000956105.1 Propithecus coquereli | reverse complement strand
AAATCCTATTCCTTAATCCTGATAACTTGAATATCCTAAAGAACCTTCATTCTGACAATAATCTGCAATATTCCCTTCAAAATAAAGAAATTTCAGTAGAGTGAAAAGATGTTCTTGGGTCAAATACATTCTAAAAGCTTATAAAGAGAAAATATTCTAAAAGTAGATTAAATGATCAAGGAGGAAAATGAATAATATAGTTATCAAAGGACAAAGTTCAAAATTCTTTGTCTTTACAACACTTTAGATGTAACAGTTTCCTATTTTATATTCCCCATAGAAATCTGACATTTGATATTTTTATGTACTCTTTAAGTTTTGAATCAGTCAGAGATTTTGTTTTTATTGCCATCAACATAACGTGACTGGATAATATGATTGAAAAGGGAATTTATTATAAAGTTGTCAGGGCACTCAGAGCATCAGTGGGAATAATCGAAGATCCAAACTGAGTACAAGGACCAAAGCAGGAATGCTTCAAAGGTCAAGGATGCTGCTGCTGCTGAACTTTCTCACACAGGCCACCAACACTGGAACATATGAACTCCCATTACTTTTTTTCTTTTCTCTGCCCATTAATCATGTGCAGGGCTTCTAGATATGTACTCTCACTAAGATTTTGACAATGGAGAAAGCATAAGTCTCTAAAAAAAAAAATCAAATGTCATTATCAATAGAATAGAGACTAATGCTAAGGTAAGGATATAAAACCACTATGTGAAACAGCAAATGTCCCCTGAAATTTGATTTAATCATTTTTTAAAACTTAGAAAATGATAAAAAAAAGTACATATGCTAGAGAATAAGAGAAGTAATGATACATTTAGAGATTCTAAAATGTAGGCTATAGATATAAAGTATGTATGATAAGGAAGTAAAAGGGAATAATTTTTTAATTTATTTATTTTTAATTGACAAAAATTGCATATATTTATGCATACATCATGGTGTGACATGTATACATTACAAGATGACTAAATCAAACTAATTATTAATGACAAATCTATTACCTCACATATCCTTCTTTTGTGGTGAGAACATTTAAAATCTACTCTCTTAGCAATTTTCAAAGGGCTTAATTTTAAAGTGTGCTTTAGATTATAAAATTCCGTAGTTTACATATATTACTATG
>NW_012140525.1:3142864-3145086 GCF_000956105.1 Propithecus coquereli | reverse complement strand
TAAATTAAAGATCTTAATACTGAATGATTATCCTGGATTATACAGATGGGCCCTAAATGCAACCACAAGTGTCTTTATAAGAGGGAAGATGTGGATTCCATACAGACAGAAGAGGAAGAGGCAATGTGGTCATGGAGGCAGAGATTGGAGTGATGTGGCCACAAGGCAAGAATGTCATTGGCCATCAGAAGCTGGAAGAAGCAAAGAAAGGATTTTCTCCACTTACTCCAGAGTGGGCACAGCCCTGGGATTTGACCCAATAACACTGATTTTAGATTTCTGGTTTCTAGAAATTAAGGTTAGTGATAGTATCCCACTAAAGGGTATTTGCGAGGATCAAATTACATAGTGCTTAAATGTTTATTCCTAGATGGCATGCAGTAAATGCTTACTTACTAGAGGAGGTGAACTTCCAGAATGGCAGTGTGAGCAGCTCTGTGGACATGTTCCCCAGCAAAGGAATCATAATTGGATAAAATTATGTAAAAACAACTGTTTAAAGTCTAGCAATTTTCCTAACGGCATACTGCAAAAGAAGAAACATTTCTCTAAGAAAACCTACTGAATGCTGGCAAGAACTCTAAGAATCTATGGCACTTGAGTAACATTACCCTCCAACTCCCCCACTTCAGCTCAGTAGGGGAAGCTCAATTCAAGGTGGATGTGGCCAAGAAGATGGGGATCTTGCTCCCCTCAGCTCCCAGTCAAGGAATATAGTATCTCACAGGAATAGGCAGGCCATAAACATTTCTTGCCGCCTCAGCTCTAAGTTGCAGAGGAGCTGTACTGGGCATGCACATAGTCCTGGTGTTTATAGCCTATGGGTCAGAGATCCCTTTCTTTACCCAGGCCCCACTCATACAGCAGAAAGTCTACCCCAGGAATGGCAGGTGTCTTAGTTTGTTTGGGCTGCTATAAGAAAACTACCACAGACTGGGTGGCTAATAGAATGAACATTTACTCCTTGTGGTTCTGAAGGCTGGGAAGTTCAAGATAAAAGCACTGGTAGATTTGGCATCTGGTGAGCCCACTTCCCAGTTCATAGAAGGTCACCCCCTCGCCATGTCCTCACATGGTAGAAAGAGTTGAGAGGGCTCTCTAGGATGCCTTTTATAAGACATTAATCCCATTCATGGGGGCTCTTCATTCATGACCTTGTCATTTCCCAAAGGCACCACCTCATAATACCATCACATTGGGGGTTAAAATTTCAACATCTGATTTGGTGGGAGCTGGGGTACATAAACATATGGTCCATGACAGTAGGATAAAAATACTGGGGCCCCAAATGCCCTCATGCCAGCTCACTCATAAAGTGGAGGTTCTATATGGCAGAGGAAAGGCAAGAACACAGAGGCTACCAGCCCTGCCCAGTACTTCTGTCCCCAGCTCTGGAGAGGTGGCTTAAAGATTTTGCTACCTAGAGCACTGCAAAGCTCTACCCAAAGGAACTCACTTAATTTGAAACACAGCATGAGAAAGTTCACACCTAAGGTATTTTCAAAAACAATAGAGATTTGTGTGGAAAGCAATTAAGAGGAGATTGGTAACTCCATGAGAACAAGAGAAACTACCGAGTGTACATACAGAATCGGGTAAAGAGACACCTAAGAAGAGACCTCCTAAGGTCATACCACACTGCAAAAACACATAACAACTTTAAAAAACCACCCCAGTCAAGGAGTCCAAATGACTGTGGAGCAATTTATGTTCAGGGCATTGTGAAAAACATAGAGCAATGAACTGTCAATCAGTGGAGGCTAACATCTGGATATGATACAACGAAGGCAGATAGCTTTTGAGAGAAAAAGCTAAAGTCAAATAGAACATTGCTAAAACCACTGTCATCCCGGGGTGACTGTGTACACGCCCAAAGCTGTACCTCTGAGTATTACCTCAGAGGCTTCAAACTCTGGGGGAAATGGACTTCAGTAAAATGGTCCATTTAAGTCACAAAACAAGTAATAAGCAAACAATAACGAAAACAAGACCTGAAGATGGGTAGATCGGTTTTCAGTGTTCCTACATCCAGTTTTCAACAAAAAATTATGAGATAGGTAAAGAAACAGGAATGTGTGGCCCATACATAGGAAAGATAGCAGGCAAGAGAAATTGCCCATGATAAGGTCCCAGATGTCGTATTTTAAAAAAATTTCAAAATAGCCATTATAAATATGTTCAAAAAACTACATAAAACCATACTTTAAAAAGTGATGAAAGGT
>NW_012140525.1:3141513-3142814 GCF_000956105.1 Propithecus coquereli | reverse complement strand
TCAGTGGTTAGATGCCTCAACCATCATAGTGGTTAAGAGCACAGGCTCTGAGCTCTGAAAGATTTTGGTTCTGCCAGACGGAGTGCCTCGTGCCTATAGTCCCAGTGACTCGGGAAGCTGGGGCAGGAGGATCACTTGAGCCCAGGAGTTTAAGACCAGCCTGAGCAACATGGTGAGACCCCATCTCTACAAAAATAGAAAACTTAACCGGGCATGGTGGTGCATGCCTGTGGTCCCAGCTACTCGGGAGGCTGAGGCAGGAGAATTACTCAAGCCCGGGAGTTGGAGGATGCAATGAGCTGTGATTATGCCACTGCATTCTAGCCTGGGCAACAAAGCAAGACTTTGTCTCAAACAAACAAATAAACAAAAAGATTTGGTTCTGCCACTTACTACACATATGAACTTGAGCAAAATCACTTACATTTTACAAATAAGGACAATAATGTATTTGCCTTATAAGATTGTCAAGAACATTAAACAAAATTACAAACATAAAGAATGTGCTTGGCACAAGGTAATTCTCAAATAAAATAAAATTAAATTAACACTGAAAAGTCATATTTACTTCTGTGTTTTCTCCTTTGGTGATTATCCAGGAGAAGCATTTAGACTGATTATGGTAGATCTCTCTGTCTTGCATCTCCCCTCCAACATCTCACCTGGACTCTTAAAATAGCTTTAATTACTTTCTATGTTTTTATTTATTCTCTGTACAGCAGCCAGGGTGATTCCTCTAAAAAGCATATGTCTTATTCCTATAACCCCCAAGCTCATCACTGACTTAGAGATCAAGCCCAAAATCCTGAATGTGCTACATAATATTTGCCACCTCTGATACCATCATCCTCTTTGAAGTCATCTATCAAATGTCTAACATCAATGCTCAAACCCTGTTCCAACCACACTGAACCATTTCATTCCTCCAAATGTATCATGTTTTCTTTCTTGTAATCTTGTTCACGTGCTTTTTGGTATTTTTTCTTCCCCTCATCTTTACTTGAATACTTACTACACATTCTTCAAATCCCAAAACAAGTAACATTTTATTCAAGGGCAAACAATTCATTCTATGGCCCTTTCAGGAGGCTCCTGAGCTCCCACAGTACCCCATGCTTCCATTTCTCAGAGCATTTCTCATCCTAAATTTAAATTTACTGTTTATTTCACTATCTCCTTTCAATATCTAATATGTGCCTGGCATACATAAAGTTCACCATAAATACTTGTCCAATGAATGACAAAATAAATAAATAAGAAGATCAAGGCAGGGCGCGGTGGCTCACGCCTGTAATCCTAGC
>NW_012140525.1:3137615-3139678 GCF_000956105.1 Propithecus coquereli | reverse complement strand
TTTTGTTGCTGTTTCATATAGCTTGCAGAATATAATTACAGAATTATAGGCTGTCTACTCAGGATGGATATCTAATCTCAAACTAAACAGATCACACACGGCTTGTCCCATTTTTTCTTTTTTTGGTCCCCTTTAATATCAATTACAATGGCTATTGCTTTGACACAATTTTAGCACGGTGATTATAAGATTATACCTGGTTATATATCATCCATGGAAGGAAAATTCAATATTTCTCAGCTCTATTATACTAGCCTTTTCCCATCTGCCTTCAACATTTATAGCCTTCTAAGGAAAGGAAGCATCAAAGTGATAAGGTCCTGTCACTGCAGACTATAATAAAATATATGCACACATTTTCATGTATCAGCTCTTCAGCTATTAGGTACATTTAGGACTCTTGATTACAAACAAACTTACATGAACTTAAGCCATAAGTCGATCATTTAATGCAACAGCATATCGAGTGTGACTTGGCATTTTGCCATGAAATTGGTGCCTAGGACCCTAAATGAAAATTAGAGGCTTTACATTTTCCTGATTCTAATCAGATCACCCCAACTGTTAGTGAATGTTACAGGCTAGGTTCTCTGAAAAGCAGCCTCCAGACAGGGTTTATAGTACAAGATGTTTATAGGGAAGCACCTTTAGGATTAACACGTGTGGCTGGAGAGGGAAGAAAGCAGAATTGCACAGAGAAAGTGGTCAACTGCAGCGCAGATCTGACAGCCTCACCAGACCCCAGGAATCACCCAGAGCTAAAATGACCCTTTGGAGTTGTCCTACTCTGTGACAAAACAAATGGACTTTTACATCTCTGCCTCCATCAGTCACTGGATTTGAATTGATTCTGAAGGACATGTCTTTAGCTGAAACAGCTGTGCAGTGGAGCCAATCAGTCGACAAGCAGACAGCTGAAGACGATTTTTTGCAGCACCTGAGGCAACAAGTTCCTTCTTGAGGGATATCTGGGCGGCTCACATTCCTATTCATATAGACTCCTTACCGCCACTGAGATCCACTTCTGCATATACGTTCAGGGAACAGCCTCTTCAGGAATTTAGTAAGCCTCACTTCCTGGGAGAAATGTAAAAGAGAAAGGTTAGTAGATAGAGACTGCTGCTTGGTCTATCCCTGACAGTGATTTTCACATTCCTCCACTACCAATGCTGGGTTCCCCTGCTTCTCAGCTACAACTTCTGCTGGTCTCAGGGACTTATTTGGTGGCATGATCCCAACTCTGAGACCAGAGGAAACTGGGGCCAAGTACACATGCCGTTCACAGGCTGGAGTTGTAACTGTTCATTTACAGTAAAAATTGGGCAACAGGAATGTATTAGTCTGCTTGGGCTGTGTCTCTGTGCTGCTGTAACAGAATACCTGAGACAGGGTAATTTACAAAGAACAGAAATGTACTCACTCACGGCTCTATAGGCTGGGAAGTCCAAGCTCAAGAGGCCCTCATGACCTAATCCCCTCTTACAGTTCCCACCTCTCAACAATGTTGCACTGGGGATTGTTTCTAACATATGAATTCTGGGGGACACATTCAAACATTAGCTGGCTGCTATAACAGAATACCACAGACTGGGTGGCTTAAACAACAGAAACTTATTTTCTCACAGTTGTGAAAGATAGCAGTCCAAGATCAAGGTATGTCAGGGTTGGTTTATGGTAAGGATTCTCCTTCTGGCTTTCAGACAGTCACCTTATCTCTATGTTTTCACATGGCCTTTCGTCTGTGCACACACCATGGAGAGAGAGCACTCTGTTGTGTCTTACTCTTCTTATAAAAACATCAATTTTATCAGATTAGGGCTCCCTAGTTCCTGGAACTCGTAAACATAAATATTACCTTGTAAAGAAAAAGAGTCTTTGCAGATAAAATTAAATTAAAGATCTTAATACTGAATGATTATCCTGGATTATACAGATGGGCCCTAAATGCAACCACAAGTGTCTTTATAAGAGGGAAGATGTGGATTCCATACAGACAGAAGAGGAAGAGGCAATGTGGTCATGGAGGCAGAGATTGGAGTGATGTGGCCACAAGGCAAGAATGT
>NW_012140525.1:3126711-3127895 GCF_000956105.1 Propithecus coquereli | reverse complement strand
CTACCTTGTGTTCTTTGCTGAGAATCAAAGTTGACCAGGCATGTCTGATATCTGCTGGAGGAGGTACACAGGCAGGTAGTTTTGTAGGCTGAGCCAATCTTCATGAGGGGAAGTCTTATTCTAGTTCCAGCCTGGAATCTGAGCCAAGTGGTGAGTGTGGCTACAGGCAAACATAACTGAGGTATATTTATGACATGTTAGCTTTGGTTCTAGTCCTCAAGTGAGAAAATGTAAGCTTGAGTCAGAAAAATCAACATTCTCTCTAGTTCTTCTAAATAGTTATGGCTTTGGGGACTGTAGCACTTACCACTCTGAGTCTCAGTTTTGCAAGTGTCAGACTCTGGGTTTTGACACTGATGCTGGCATTGTCACAGTGGGCATCAGTTGTAGTGACAGACACACACTCCTGGCTTTTACAGCCAACAGCCATATTGGAGGGAGTCGGAGCATCAGAAGAATATGGCGGATGTTCACAAGGTAGCTGAAGAGACTAGCCTTTTACCTTTTCTGCCCTCTTTTCCCCTTCTCATGGATTGACATGAGCAGCATCATGAAAAGCAAAGCTTCTCACATACAGCAGCAGCCTTTAGCTAAACTCAAGTCTAATAAGATCATTTCTCTGGCCTGGAATTTTACCTTTTTTCAAAGTCATATCCTCTCCCCTCCCAGCTGCCTCATAAATTTGTATAGCAGTAAGAATACAGTTTACTCACTTGGAGCCTTTGCCAACAGAGGAGTCAGGACTGCAAAGCGAAATTAGTCTTTTGTGTTTTAATCTTCCTTATGCATCAGTATAATTGCAAACTTCATTCAGGCTTCAGGACTTTTATTGTTGGTCATGCGTATTAATTTGAAAGCATGCAGCTTGATTTGGGGACAATCAGTTGAGCTCACAGTGCAGGCTCTGAAAAATTATCCGTTTGGTCTGACAGGGCAATCGATATTAAAAACATAATTGGTTAATGAATATAGAACATTTGAATAATATTCCTTTTTCAAATTACTTTCATGGGTTTTCTTCAATTAGTTTTGCTATTATCACAAATTTCTTTTCATTTTAACTGCCATTTACCAAAATAGGAAAGATACAGACACTAAATTGAGTAAACCTTAGAAGAATAGGACTATATACATCTACAATTGCCCTGGACAGCAATGAGCATGAGGCTGCTGGTGTTCTGGCT
>NW_012140525.1:3120155-3122626 GCF_000956105.1 Propithecus coquereli | reverse complement strand
CAAAAAACATTTTAAAACCAATTATTTTAAGCATATGACAACTCTACCTACAAATAAACAAGCAAAGAAAAATTTAACAGAAATTCTACACTTTAACTCCATTCCCCCCCAATACCAGCTTTCTAACCGGTTGTTTCCAATTGTCTCTTTTTGTATTATATATCTTTCAAAAAGTTGTTGTAGTTATTTTTCATAGTTTTGCATTTTAGGCTTTCAACTCAAGACATAAATAGTTTATGTACCACAATTACAACAGTAGAATATTCTGTATTTGTGTAGTTACTATTACCAGTGAGTTTTATACTATTACCAGTGATTTTTTATTGCTCATTAACATCCTTTTCTTTTAGATTAAAGAACTTTTAGCTTTTCTTGTAGGATAGGTCTGGTGTTGATGAAATACCTCAGCTTTTGTTTGTCTGGAAAAGTCTTTATTTTTCCTTCATGCTTGAAGGATATTTTTTCAGGATGTAATATTATAGGGTTAAGGTTTTTTCCTTCAGCACTTTGAATATGTCATGCCTCTATCTCCTGGCCTGTAAGATTCAAATAGGCTGTCTTCAAGCTCACTAATTCTTTATTTTGTTTGGTCAATTGTGCTATTGAGAGGCTCTGATGCATTTCTCAGTTTGTCAATAGGATTCTTAAGCTCTAGAATTTCTGCTTGACTTTTTTTATTATTTCATTCATTCCCACTATCACCATTTCTATTCAACATAGAACTGGAAGGCCTAGCCAGAGAAATCAAGCGAGAGAAAGAAATAAAGGACATACAAATTGGAAAAGAGGAATTCAAATTATTTTGCTGAAATTGTATAGATCCCACCTGGATTAGTCTGTTAGGGCTACTGTAACAAAATACCATAGATTGGGTGGCTTAAACAACAGAAATTTAATTGTCATAGTTCTGGAGGTTGGAAGTTCAAGATCAAGGTTTCAGCAGGTTGGTTTCCACTGAGGCCTCTCTCCTTGGTTTGCAATGGCCATCTTATTATTGTGTCCTCACCGGGCCTTTTCTCTGTCATGCACATCCCTGGTGTCTCATTCTCTTCTTATAAAAACATCAGTCATGTTAAATTAGGGCTCCATCCTTATGACCTCCTTTAACCTTAATTATCTCCTCAAAGGCTCTATCTCCAAATGTAATCATTGGTGACTATAGTTTCAACATACGAATTTTAGTGTGGGGAGGACAGAGTTTAGTCCAAAACATTATCCATACTGATTTTAGGTCCAGCCATGGACGTATTCTTTGCCAAATACGGAAGTGAGAAAACACAATACAGATTCATGAGCCTAGATTCAGCTAAAAGGATACAACAATTAGGAAGTGACAATCCATTAATCTACCTTTCCATGAATATAATTAGAAGTTTCAGTGACGCCAGCAGTTAAAGTTTAAAAAAAATCACAAAATATGGCCCTATAAACTGAAAAAAGAAAAAAAAGAGAGAGAGATAGAGAAAGGACAGATAGCAGCACATATATCCTTATAACCTCCTTTAGGCTTTGGCAGAGATTGGGGTCAGGAGTAGCATATTAGGTAGCTTGAAAAAAATATCAAGGATGGAAGTGCTTGGGAATCTGAATATCTGGAAAGAAGTCCCACTGTAGGCTGACTCACACCATCTTGCAGGCAGCCATGGTAAGATAAGATAAACCACATCAAGTCAACAAATGTGGGTTAAGTATACACCATATGCTTAGATCTGTGCCAGACATTTTAAAGAATATATGGAAGATAAAGTATTCTCCCTGCTTTCAGCGAATGCACAATCATTTTCAGGGGAAAGAAGCTATAGCCATCAGACAATAGTACTACAGTGGGCACAGGTGGTCACATTTAGGAGCCCTCTAATCAGTCATAGAGAAATAGTACCTATGTTTTTGTTGCAGAGTGTTGTGATACAAACCTTGTTTTAAGATTAAGTTTGATATTCAAAAAGGAATGCCCTGCCAAAAATCTTATTGCAATATGTTTCCAAGTATATTTGTACTTGGAAATGAATAATTCATGTCATTTTATGTCGATAAAGCCAAACACCACATGGATTCCCAGTTTCCCTTCTGTGAGACAGCATATTTATATTTATGGAAACTGAGTTCACATTAACCACCAACTAAATGTGTGTCTACTATCTTTCTAAAAAATCCGTTGATTAGTGGAAATGACATCAATTAAGTGATGCCCAATTTCAGCCATTTGGATGGTTTTGTTGATTTTATAATTGATTTAATTAAGAGGGATAACTGATTTTATGTCATCCTATTTCTGCATGGCCTTAAGCAAAGAGTTCAGATCTGAAGGCCAGTTCTTCCTCTTTCATACATGGTTTTAAAGCTGAGTATAAAATGTACTTGGTGCTTTGCTCTTCATAGCTAAGAGATGTATAGGCTGAAGGGGTTGTGTCCAGGGCACAATTCACTGCACATTATAAAACACTTATAAGATAATAACCATTTTCAATTAT
>NW_012140525.1:3117440-3118870 GCF_000956105.1 Propithecus coquereli | reverse complement strand
ATATTAAAAATAAACTAAACAGAAATATTTATCCAGAGTAGATTTTCTAACCTATGGTATGTCATGTGAAAAATACAATACAATATTAAAAAGAATGAAACAAACATATTTGAAATAATATGGAATAATATCTAAGATAATAGGAATAAATGTAACCAAGGAGATGAAAGACGTATCCAACTGAAAACTATAAAACATTGATGAAAGAAACTGAAGAAGACAGAAATAAATGGAAAGATAGTTCATGTTAGTGAACTAGAAGAATTAATATTGTTAAAATTTTTATAGTACTTAAAGTGATCAACAAATTAGTTCAATCTTTATCAAAATCCCAGTGATATTTTTATCAGAAATAGAAATATAATTCTAAAATTCATATGGAACCACAAAAGACCCTGGATAGACTAAGCTTAGTCTTGAAGAAAAAGAACAAAGCTGGAGTTATCACACTACCTGATTTCAAAATGTAATACAAAGCTGTAGTAATAAAAACAGTGTGGGAGCTTCCAGATAGCTGAGAATGTGAAGGTTCCTGGAGGGTGGCACAGCATGGGAGGGCATGGAAGCTCCAAACCCCTTCCACCAGACCTTGCCCTATGCATCTCCTCATCTGTATACTTTGTATTATCCTTTGTAATAAGCTGGTAAATGTAAGTAGGTGTTTTCCTAAGTTCTGTGAGCCACTCCAGCAAATTACTTGAACCCAAAGAGGGGGTTGTGTGAATCCCAACTTGAAGCCAGTTGATCAGTTTCCAGAGGCTCAGACAAGACTCTTGTCTTGAGCAGGGGCAATTTTGGGGACTGAGCCCTCACCCTATGGGATGTGACATTATCTCCAGGTAGATAGTGTCAGACTTAAATTAGAGGACACCCAGCTGGTGTTCACTTGCTGTTTGGTGTGTGGAGAAAAACCCCATATTTGATCACAGAAGGCTTCTGCTATGATGATTGTTGTGGTGTACGACAGGAGAAAAAAAGTGATTTAAGAGTTTTTCCAAAGGCAATTGGTGTCAGAGGAAGGGGATTTCTAGAACAGCCCTGATTCAGGGAAATACGGTTTGGGAAGAGAAAGAAAAAAAGGGTGAGGGATGAGGAATCTTTGATATGTATGTGGCCTTGTGTTTACCCATAATATGGAGCTGCAGCTGCTGCACTCAGTTACTAAAGGTGAAAGTTACCAGTGGAACTTGATGATAGATCCAACTCTTGGGGTGTTGGTTCACTTAAGTGCACATACAGTAGTAACATTCATCAGGTGTCAGGCAGATGGGAGGGGGAGGAACGGTGGATGGAAGGGGAAGGAAGGGATGGGTATATTCACATACCTAATGGGTGTGGTGCACACCGTCTGGGAGATGGACATGATTGAAGCTCTGACTCGTGTGGGGCAAAGGCAATATATGTAACCTAAACATTTGTACCCCCATAAT
>NW_012140525.1:3111273-3112941 GCF_000956105.1 Propithecus coquereli | reverse complement strand
ACCAGGAAGTGCTCTGCTATGCTATGAGATATATATATATATATATTTTCATCCATACTTCCTATCTCATAACTCTCATGGGCCCTTGTTATGGTTGTTTGTTATAATGCTAGATGTAGGCCTCAGGAGTAGGTCTCAAGAAATAGAATCTCTCTGACCTTCACTTGCCTCAAGGCAGGACTCTGTTCTTTCCCTACCTTTCTAAATCCTTAGACCCTCATTCCAGAGAGGGTCCTGCCCCATACCCTGAAGGCTAATCACATTTTCACAAGATTGTCCACAAAAACCCATGAAGACTGGGTTCTGAAAGCTTCTAGACAGCTGAACACATGGAGTTTCCTGGAGGGTGGCACCCTGGGAAAGCGTGGAACCTAATGCATGGAACCTAATGGAGTATGGAAGCTCCATGCTCCTTCCCCATACTATGCCCTGCTCATCTCTTCATCTGTATCCTTTGTAATATTCTTTAATATCAACCAATAAACCTAATAAAATAAAATAAAAACAGCATGTTATTGGCATAAAAACAGATATGTAAACAAATGAATCAGAATAGAGAGCTCAAAAATAAAACGTCACATATATGGTCAAATAATCTTCAAAAGGGTGCCAAAAATGCAAAATGAAGAAAGAATAGCCTCTTCAATACATGGTGCTGGAAAAATTAGATATCCACTAGCAAAGGAATGACATGGGACCCTTATCTCACACCATACACAAAAATCAACTCAAAATGGACTGAATACTTAAATGTAACACCTGAAAACATAAAACTCCTAGAAGAAAAGATAGGGGAAATCTTCTTTACATTGTTCTTAGCACTGATTTTTTAGATATAAAACCAAAGCATAGGCAACAATAGCAAAAATAGACAAGTGTTGCCCGAAATAAGTCATTGAGGCAAAAATCTCAATCAGTGGAGATTTATGAAGTCAAAGTTGAGGATGCACGCAGGAAAAACAGGGACCACAGACAGACCTGTGACTGCTTTTCTGAAGGGGAATTTGGAAGCTTCAGCATTGAAAGGCATATGGACAGAAAAAAAGGAAAAAAAAAAAGAGATGTGTCCTGTTTTGAGGCAAAATGGTTACATTCGTATGAGGCCCAGGAAATCTGCATTTTACATAAGGTAAATGTTAGACTAGATAAGAGAAGTGAAGGAAGCATCTATTATGCAGCTGTTCCTGGGTAAGTGGAATAATGTCTGAACATGTTTTGTCTCCTGTTCGGCATCTATAAACTTGTAATTGATTATTTGTGTGGGATCAAACAGATTTAGTTTTAGGAGCTAGACATAGCTTGTAGACCTAAGTTATAATTTGCATGTCTTTGCTCATGGGAGGATAGCAAGGAATTCTCTTAATGAATGATCTGCAGGGCTAGTTCTTCACAGGCACCTGAGGCCTTTACATTCCCTTTTGCATAAGGAGTTGTGTGTTGTGGGGGAGGTCCTAAGATTTTGATTTTCTTTTTACATAGGATTGCATCAAATTAAGAAACTTCTGCACAGCCAAGGGAACAATAAAAAAAAATGAAAGGCAACCTATAGAATGGGAGAAAAAAATTACAAACCATATATTTGATAAGGAGTTAATACCCAAAATATATAAGGAACACATACAACTTAATGACAAAAAACACAAATAACCCAATTTAATAATAGGCAAA
>NW_012140525.1:3108545-3111124 GCF_000956105.1 Propithecus coquereli | reverse complement strand
TTAATCAAGATAAAGATTGACAAAAAGATCAGAGTCCCTTGGCCCAACCCCTGGCTGGGTACCCAAAGCCTTTTGGACAAGAGAGGATAAATTGATCTGGGGGTGGAGAAAAGAAGCTCCTGGGACTAGAACATAAAAACGTAAGAGTTGATAGGATTATGGAAGTTGGTTTAAACATGCTTTTTGTGAAGTGGCTATGTCTCTTTTATCTGATTGTATTATTGGAATAGACATTGTAACTGACTGGGAAATGCTATCCCTACCTATTACTGTAAAACAGAAGGCTTGTAAATCTGCCCTCTAAGCAATATTACTTGGACATGCTAAATGGGAACCAGCAAGATTGCCCAAGCCCACGGAGTGTACAGTAGGAGCTGGAGTGCTGATGGGGACAAATTCTCCATTTGATAGCTCTTGTGAAGTGTTTACTGAGGCTTTTGACAAAAGCCTGCGAACACCTCCCAGCATTGACTACTAGGACTGTGGACTAGAAAATTTCCATTTGAGAGGCATTTACTTCCTTGTTATTGAACATTAGCTGAAGCTACCCCTATGATTGAAGGACATAAAATGACCTTGATACCTGAAAAATCCGTGCTGTCCTGGGTGATGTCAGAGAAATGTTTTAATGGGGATGGCAGTGCCCAGAAGAGTTCCAAAATAAAATGGAAATTGTTTATACAGGATCATGCTACCTAGAGAATGCAAGGAGGAGACACTTATGAGCAGGGAGCCTCTTTTCCCTTGGAACTGTGTGAGGAGCTGCTGGATTCTACAGTGCCCTATTAATAGCTCCCAACTGACCAACCAAGTGCTGCTGGGTTTGTAGATGGCAATTCCAACGTGAATGGGCACCATCCTGTTTAGAAGGCTGCTACTTTGATTAAAGAAGGTATAAACAAATCAGCTTGGTGGGATGAATTGCATGCTGTTTTCCTAAACAGTAATGGAAGAATTGAACAATGATAGAAGTCCCTGTGTTTGGGTTTTTACTGACCCATGGGCAGTGACCAATGGCCTGGCCATGCAGTCAGGCAAGAGGGCAATGTAAACCTGGCCTATTAAAAGGATGCCTATATGGAGCATGGCCCTGTGGATATTTGAGGGGTGCATTAAAGTAAGACAAGTCAATGCACATCAGAAGAACTCCCTTCTGGTTCAGAAGGTGACTGGAATCAATAAGAAGACATCCTTGTGTGCTCCCTGGGTCCATGAAATGAGTGGATATGGGGGTACCATAGCAATGCAGAGATGGGCTGAATCTAGACATGCTCCTTTTGCACCCTCTCAGGAACATAATGCCAATAAGAACTGTTCTATTTGTCAGCAAGAGAGACAGAGACTGCCTATGGCTGTAGGGCAGAGTCCCTGCTGAGAAGGTCCTGAACATAGCTGGCAAGTGAGACTGATGCTGGTAGCTCTTGGGGGCTGCAAGTGGCTCTTGACAGGAATAGACACTGCCTCTGGAGTGGGCTTTGCTTACCCAGTAGAAGATGCAAATGCTGAGTACAAAAAAAAAACAACAGAAGATATTGTATAGATTTGAATGGTTGATCATAATTTCTTCAGACAAAGAAACATGCTGTACAGCCACAGTGTCCAAAAATGGACAGAGAGATATCCTTCTCAGAGTAGTTTGATAGAGAAGTGGAACAGGCAATTAAAACATTGGTTGCCTAAAATAGGGAGAGATTAAAGCATGTAGGGCTGGCTGATATATCTTCATGAGTGTGTTCTCATACTCAATATGAGTGGGGCTAAAGGAGTGTCCCCACTAGATTTTTCTCTGTTTTTCTGGCTGATCTGGGGATGCAGGGGTGGAGAGGATGCTGGTATGACTATGTAGTTCTTGCCAAGGGAGAAATACACTGATATACGACTATATTTTTTTCTTTCTTCCCCAAATCACCTCTAAAAGAATTTTTTTCTCCCCTACCTGATGCAGTAGTCCTAGGGATGGGCTGTGCCTTCACTTCATCAGTCAAAATTGAAGTTAACAGTGAATGCAGGTATATTGCATGGTGGTAAAAGTGGCTCACTAGTTGGGAATCAATGTAACCCTACCCTATTCGAATGGGAATGGATTGAGGGGAAGGCACTTGCTAGACTAGTATTGCTACCACCAATACGGACCAGCACAGTGGCTGAACCTAACGTCCCTTCCAAAGGTGGAAAAGTTTGGGTTAAAATATAAATAAAAAAATGGAAAAAGGGAGGAATAATAGCTGAGGATAAAGAAATGGGTTATATATTGAGGGAAATCCAATATTATATTTACACCTCAAAAGAAATTCAGAGCAAAAGATGACATTGTCTCTTAGCTCAATTATAACAGATGCCTGAAAGGGTGAAGCTATGTATTTGCCAAGACCACTCCTGCTTTTAGAACCTGACAAAATTGAATGGAAGCCTGAAAACCTGAGTGATCTCATCCTGGGATATATTCAGATAATATGATGAACTGGATAATTATTAATGATTGTGTATATTCTTTTGATATAAAGGCTCTGTATTAAAAAACCAGGAAGTGCTCTGCTATGCTATGAGATATATATATATATATATTTTCATCCATACTT
>NW_012140525.1:3107440-3108495 GCF_000956105.1 Propithecus coquereli | reverse complement strand
GGCCTCCCAGAGTGCTAGGATTACAGGCGTGAGCCACCACGCCCAGCCAGTATCCTTGGTTTTAAATCTTCAAATTAGAAGAGCATGTTTGTGTTGATGCAAGACACGTAGGTCACTATTGAACAGTCAGAAATGGATATATATGATCCAGATACATGGGAGGTTATTCCTGAGGAACCAGCCAGCCTGGTGGACTGGATAAAAGCCACTGTGAGGTCTGATTACTTCGAGAAAGAGGACTGTCTTACTACCCATATAAATGCCAAGTGAAGCACCCAAGAAGAAGCAGCTGATGTGCTTCATATGTAAGCCATGTCAGACTGGTTTTACAATGACCAGGATATTTATCCATTACATATGCTTGTTATCCAGGTTATGGTAAATGTAGTGTTCAAGGGGGGCCCTTCTACATGGATGCCCCATGTGACATTACTCCTACAAAATCAAAGGACAGTCAGAGAAGTCTTGTTGAATTTACTGTCTCAGCTTCCCCTCAAGGATTTTATAGATACTAACAAAAACATTAGGTTAATTAACAAGACAATGGTGAAGGGTACAGGAAAGAGTCAAAGGACCCATCCCAGGAAGGTGGAAATTTTTAAATGGTTATTAAGACATAGACAAATAAAGAAAACATTGATGGGGTGAAACTAAGAGAAAAAAGAAAGGGGAAAGTC
Organism: Propithecus coquereli; assembly: GCF_000956105.1. NCBI lineage: Eukaryota > Metazoa > Chordata > Mammalia > Primates > Indriidae > Propithecus > Propithecus coquereli. Next base: position 3,107,818 of record NW_012140525.1, on the reverse strand, counting down.
ATGGGGCTCATCCCAGCAGGGTGGAATTTTTTAGATGGTTATAAGAAATGGAATGAGTAACATGGAAATTGATAGGATTAAAACAAAGATCTTAATATAACACTATAGAAGGTTGAGTGGACCAAAGGGAGTCCCTGCTGGTCTTCCAACATTAAAGCCCCCAAATTGGCTTGCTGTATTTCCCACAGTTTGGAGGAATTTAAAAAGCCAGAAGGTCAGCCAGGCATGGTGACTCACACCTGTAATCCCAGCATTTTGGGAGGCCAAGGTAGGAGGATCACTTGAGGCCAGGAGTTTCAGACCAGCCTGGGCAATATTGCAAAACCCAGTCTCTAGAAAAAATTTAAAAAAAAAAAAATTAGCCAGGTGTGTTGGCAC
>NW_012140525.1:3093502-3094784 GCF_000956105.1 Propithecus coquereli | reverse complement strand
ACACACACACACATTAAATAAACATAGATTTTACAGGTCAACACAACACCATAAATTTACAGCACACTTGCCCTTGCTGTGTAAAAGCCTCTCAAAATCTTCTTTCAGATGTTCTTTTTCTTTTTTAAAAATTTTTATGGATGCACAATTGTTATACATGTTTATGGGGTACATGTAATATTTTATACAAGCAAACAATGATCAAATCTGGGCAATTGGGTTATCCATCACCTCAAACATGTATTGTTTCTTTGTGTTGGGAACATTCTAAATCTACTCTTCTAGTTATTTTGAAATATAGAATAAATCATTGTTCACTGTAGTCACATATATAGTGTATATGGTTTTATCCATCATCTGTTGATAGACACTAATGTTGATTCTACATCCTGTCTATTGTGAATAGTGCTGCAATAAATGCAGAAGTGAAGATATCACTTAGATATACAGATTTCCTTTCTTCTGTATGTATACCCAGCAGTGGGATTGCTGGATCATATGGTAGTTCTATTTTCAGTTTTCTGAAGATCCTCCATGCTGTTTTCCATAGTGGCTATACAAATTTATATCCCCACCAACAATATGCAAACATTTTCCTTTCTCTACATCATTGCCAGCATTCATTATTGACCTCTTGTTTTTATAATAGCCATTTTGACTGGAGTGAGATGATATCTCATTGTGGATTTGATTTGTATTTCCCTGATGATTAGTGTTGCTGAACATTTTTTCGCATACCTGTTGGCCATTTATATGTCTTCTTTTGAGAAATGTCTATTCAGATCTTTTGCCCATTTTTTAATCAGATTATTTGTCTTTTTGCTATTGAGTTGCTTGAGTTCCTTATATATTCTAGTTATTAAGCCTTTGTCAGTTAAAGAGTTTGAAAATATTTTCTCCTATTCTGTAGGCTGTCTCTTCCCTTTGTTTATTGTTTCTCTTGAAGTTTTTAAACCATTTTTAAGTTGAACTCTCATGAAGGAGACAAAGACACAGCATTTGGCTGACAAATCAAAACAGCTCTTGATCAGTCCCTGGAAATCCTGGAAACCAGGTAACAGATACAATTGCAGGCATACAGACAACTTGCTGTTTTATAATTTATGATGCAAAAATTATGACCAAACCTTACAACTACAGATAAGAATAGAAACATTAATGAATCCATTTTGGTAGAAGATATAGGAATATAGAAATAAGTATGTTTTCATGGAAGAATATAATTATGAATTTTTTGTTCTTAGGTATAGGGTCTCACTGTCACCTAGGCTGGAATGCAGTG
>NW_012140525.1:3092768-3093452 GCF_000956105.1 Propithecus coquereli | reverse complement strand
GCTATGTCCTCACTAGTGGAAGGGGCTAACTAGCTCTCTGTGGTCTCTTTTATAGTGGCATGACCTATCACCTCACAAAGGCCCACCTCCTGATACTATCATCTTGGGGGTTAGGATTTTAACATATGAATTTTAAAGGGTCACAAAAATTTAGACCATAGGACAGACACACACTTTGCAATTAGAAGTAATCAATGAGATAGAAGTGAAAAATGAGCAGGGTTTCTGGGAAATATTTTGACCTTTGCCCTTACTCTTCTCTATAGATTAGAAAGAGGATGCAGTAACTTCAACAGCTGGGACTGCAAGGCAAGTTTAAGATGAAAGTCATGCGCTGAAGATGGTAGAGCAGGAAGATGAAAGTAGTCAAGGGTCCTGATGATCACGGCACCACCACGGTAGTACTTGACTGCCCACCTCCAATTTCTTGTACATTAAGAGATAAGTAAACCTCTCTTGTTTAAGTGGATTACTGCTTCGGGCAGCTGAATGCCATTTCTAACCACCAAGGATGGAATTCCAAGGAAGTTGGAGAAGGAAAAACACTGAGCGGCAGGTAAGTTAGGATGAGATGTTAGAGAAAGGACATAAACTGCCAAAATTGGTCCTGAAACAATCACTCAGGTAAGATAGTAACAATTTGTAAATGTTTAAGACTAGCAGACAATGTTATCATAGGTTTTG
>NW_012140525.1:3089011-3091343 GCF_000956105.1 Propithecus coquereli | reverse complement strand
TTTTAGAGTGATGCTCCACATTGTACTTTACTTGGCATATTTAAATCCAGAGCCTGTGTCTTCCCAAATGCAATATAATATGAAGTATTATGTCTTCCCCTGAACTCTACTACTTAAATCACTCAGAAAACTGAAAGTTATCCCTGTATGGAATTTTTACCTTAAGTCCTAGTAGGGTGTTTGGAATACCCCAAGTTTTCCAATGTTAAGTTGTTCAAGTCATAAAAACAATCCTGTATCCTGAATCTTCATGCATACAACGTCAGAAGTTAATAAATGTCATCACAAATGATGCTGTCTCCTCTGAGTTTTTTTCTACTTTCACCTCATTCGTAATCTGTTCTTCAGTTAGCAGGATTACTTGAAGTTCTTGAAAATACTCTTCTTTTTCAGATCACCACAATATCATCCATGCTCTTCTTTTAGCTGAGAGAATGACTTTCTTTGGATTGTCTTCTCGATGACACCATTTTCCTCCAGAAAGGGAGGGGGATTTTAGGGAGAGGGAAGGGAGGGAGGAAGGAAGGTAGAGACATTAATACACAATGGAAAAAAGGACCCACCAGCTTTTAGTCCAAATGTAAGTTTTTCCGACCTTTATCTCTACTCCTTTTCATTATCAGGACCTTAGACACCAATAGTCTGAATCATATGAAGTTGGTTCCTGAAGTCAGGCCATCTTGAAACTTACCACATCCAGGGGCCTTAGAAAGGGGCTCTGACCTGAAACCGAAACTGGAAGTAGGCACAGACAAGTTAAAAAAACGTATACAAAAACCTGATCTTACAGATGGGAAAACTGAAGTGTGAAGATGCTGTGTCTTGCCCAGAGTTAGAATGAAAACTTTGGCTAGAAAATTTAACATACATTAGACATGTATCATAACAACTTTCGGATTCATTACTGCTTTCCTATGTCTCAATGAAGTTTTCCTCATTTGTTATTTCAACAAATGTTTATTGAACCCCACTATTGTGCTTGATTTTAGGAATCAATAAAGGAAAAAGATGAATATTTGCTCTCACCTTGCACGGAAGTATGGAGAGTAGACAATTAATAAGCAATTGAATATATTTATTATATGTCTAGTCTATAAACATGACTAGAAAGAAAAATAAACCAATGAAAACAGATGAAGAGAAATGAGGGAACATGATTTTACACACGGTGATCAGGAAAGCATTTGCTGAGGAGATAGTCTTGAAAAGAGATCTGATTAAACTGAATGAATGAGCCATGCAAAATCAAGTGGGAAGAACATTCTAAGTAGAGAGAAGAGCCAGTGCAAAGACCCTGCTGTGGAAATAAACTTGGCTTGTCCCAGGCATAGGAAAAAGACCACTGTGAGTTCAGTGTAGAGAAAAAGAAATGAAGTCATAGAAATAAACCAGATTATGTAGGGCCTTGTAGGCCATGGTAAGGACCTGAAGTTATATTGTAATTTTAACCTATTAAATTGCTTTGAGCAGGGGATGAGGCTGACATTCATTAACTGAATTGGGCTGATGCTATTGCAGCAGTCAAGTGAGAGGCTTTATGGCCTGGTCAATGTGGCAGCAATTGAAGAATGGAGTTCAGGGTATACTCAAGTTCAGAGATGCCTACACTGCTCATGGTTTTATCACTGTTTGGTCATGAGGTAGAGGGTGTCATTTATTGAGATAGTGGGACTATAAGATTTGTGGGGGAAACCAAGGATTTAGGATACAAGAAGTTTAATAGAGAGGTCTATTAGATATTCACATGTAAGGGTCAAGTAGGCAGTTCAGGGACACAATGAGTCCTTGAGATATAAAGTGAAGATTGCAGGTATAGAGATGGTATTTAAAGCTATGAGATTAAATCAGATTATCCAGGACATGAGTTTAAATGGAGAGAGAGAAAAAGACTCAGGGATGAGCACTAGCATGCTCCAATATTAAGTGATTCAGGAGAGGAGAATAAACCAGAAAGGGAGCAACCAGTGAGGTAAGATAGGAAGTGTGCAGGTCTCTGCGGAGTGTTGCATTGTTTTGAAGTCAAGTGAAGAAAATATTCAAGAAGGCAGGATATATCAATGGAGTTAAATGCTATTAAGAGATCTAGTAAGAAGGGACTTCACATTGTGCCTTGGGTTTCAAAAGATGGAGACCACGGATCACTTACTGGAGAGCAATTGTAGTGGAGTAACAGAAATGAAACTGATTGGAATGTGTCGAAGAGAGAATAGAAAATGAGTAAAGGGAGAAAATGGGTATATATAAGTCTCTGGAGGACTTTTGCTATAAAATGGATCATGCAACAGAAACTAGAAAGCAAGGTGGATCTACAAAGTGTTATTTTTAATGAGAA
>NW_012140525.1:3073400-3075891 GCF_000956105.1 Propithecus coquereli | reverse complement strand
ATATGGCACAATCCATACCCTAAATTTATGATGCACATTAATGACAAGGTTAGTAGGAAATCTTGAGGCATGATCCAATAAACTTTTTACATGCTAGCATTCTGTCTCTGACAATGGTTTTAGAGAGGTCCCTTATATATTTCCTGCCTAAACCATGGGGAACCTTACTACCAGGAACCCAAAACTATTACAGCACTGACTAGTCAGCATTACCAGCATCATCTGCAGTATACGAAGACTCCATCTGGACTAATGGTCCGTATAAGGCACCATGGCTCCAATTCTGCCATGTTTCTCTTCCCAATCCATGGTGCTCCACCATCATTCCAGTCATGACCTTGCTTTACTGCTTAGGGAAAAATTACTAACAGGTTATATATAAGCCACATAGAAAATAGCAACTTCACAATAAATATGTCATAGAGAAAAATGACTGACAGATAATATCCTACTGTAGAAACTAAGTGGATAGGTGACCCATTTACTAGATTAGTGTGACAAAGAATGTAATTGTTATGATGTATTTATGGGAAGAATTCCACCTCTTCTTTAAAAGAATGAACAATACAATAAAGGAAATATATGTGTTCTGCTAGCACTATGAGGACACCTTGACATTTATTTTCATTTCTGACAAGTGTTTTACAAGTTTCTCTCTAATGTTTCCATAAATCGGTAGCTGAGTAGATAAAATTTGTTTCTGTATCTCTGCAAAATCACAGACAACATTCTTTAGGTATGTTAGATTGAATTTTAAGGAATCAACCTACTGACACTTCCAGCCTGCCCCATACATGGGCCAAATATGATCAAAGAATCCCTTAGGATGCCAGCAAGTATGGCAACTGTCTGTGTGTAAGCTCCATGGGAAAGGCTGGGGGATATGGCTGGGCATTGACAGTATTTCGGTATGGTAAGGAATGATAGAGAGTTAAAAAGATTTAAGATTGTTTGAATACGTGTGATTCAGAGGCGACTGATAGAATAAGTCCAGTCAAAAATGAGAGGAGTGTGTAGACTAAATCTGTTTTTAGTAGCACTGGGTAAATGATGCTAGTGGGACAATCAGAAATGTGTGTCTGAAACTCTTACATAGACTGAGCAAGAAGGCTGAGGTTGGAAACAGTAGAAAAATTGATGTCTAGGAGGCAAGATGAGGACCCCAAAAAGGAAAAAGCATAAGAGAAGAAGGAGAGCCAGATATTAATGAGTTGTTATTTTTACTGACATTGAACTAACAGCATGATTCTAGTTTAATAACATTAGAATTTGTATCCAAAATGATTTGCCTTGAACATTAATTTGTAGATGTATCAAAGTTTATGGAATATTTGGTTTTAGGATATCAAGTTTCACCACCACTGATTTAAAAATAGCTATGAGATGGAATATATAGATTAATATTTACAAAAGTAGACATCATGCCCCTAAGACTCAGTTTTCCAACACTACTAAATAAATTCTTCTTTAACTTTCAGAAACATTATCCTCAGTAGAATCCTAGAACAAATGTCAAAAACTCAAAACCAGGTTTTATTTCAGTTAAATAAGGTTTTAATCACTTGGAATTAAGTGAAATAAAGCCTAGTTTTAAAACCACTTTAAATACTGTAATTTTAATCACTAAGAATTAACTAAAAAGAGGGAAGCTATTAATGTCTATGTGAAAAAAGAAAAAAGACCTCAAACAACCTAACTATATACCTCAAGAAACTAGAAAAAAAATAAACTGAGCCCAAACTTAGCAGAAGGAGAGAAATGATAAATATTAGAGCACAAATAAATCAAATAGAGGATAGAAAAAAACAATAAAAAGTTAACAAAACTGAGTTAATTTTTTGAAAAGATAAATATTAATAAAATGAACATAAGCTAGACTAAGGAAAAAAGAAGACATCAGTTAGTAAAATTAGAAATAAAAGAGAAGACATTACAATAGATGCCTCAGAAATAAGGATCATCAGAGACCAATACGAACAAATATGTGCCAACAAATTAGATAAGCTAGAAAAAAACAGATAAATTCCTAGAAACATACAATTCACCAAAATTGAATCAAGAAGAAAAAGAAAGCCCTGAGCACACCAATAACAAAAAAAGAGATTTAATTAGTGATAAAATACCTCCCAAGAAATAAAAACCCAGTACCAGATGGCTTTACCACTGAATTCTACCAAACACTCAAAGAAGAATTAATACCAATCCTTCTCAAACTCTTCCAAAAAATAGAAGAAAAAAGGACACTTCAAAATTAGTTTCATGAGACTAGCATCAACCTGATAGCAAAACCAGACAAAGGCAAATCAAGAAAAGAAAGTTAAAGTCCAATATCCCTGATTAACATAGATTCAAAAATCCTCAATAAAATGATAACAAACCAAGTTCAACAGCACATTAGAAGGATCATACACCATGACCAAGTGGAATCTCTTCCTGGAATGCAAGGATGGTTTACCATATACAAATCAAGTAATACACCACATTAACCAAA
>NW_012140525.1:3071268-3073350 GCF_000956105.1 Propithecus coquereli | reverse complement strand
AAAAAAAAATCCCAGTGCAATTTTTCACTTTTGTATCAAAGATTGATACGTGGCTTAGATTCTAACAGGAAGAGAAATCCTGAACAAATAATCCAATAATGCAGTCCCACAGGAAAAAAAGAAAAGAAAAAAATACTCAAATAGCTGGTTTTATTTGTAAGGTTAGTAATTTGCCTCACCTTCTCTTAATATTACCTTGTCCACTTCCAAATTTCAAATGATGAAATGCCAACTTGGGAATACTAGAAATGGCTAAAAGAGTTTTTTAAGCATGTAAAAGCTAAGTGATATGTTATACTGAGACATAAAATTTAATATGGTTAAAGCAGCTTTTCCATCCTCAGCAGACTCATCCTTGTTATAGATTAAGAACTCCTGATGGCTATCCCATGTCATCTTTGTACCATAGTAGTGATGGCATTGAAGAAAACACAAAGTTGATCCCTATCATTCTAAAGGCAATCTTTCTCTGTTTATTAAAGTAAAATACCAGTTTCTATAATATTATAACTGAAGATAGAAATTAAGCTCCATTTTCCCAGATGACTTTTCCAAAATATCACTGACAGACAAACTCAAGAGTTTAGCATCATGGCAGTACTTTATAGCAAGAAATTTGTTGTGATTTTTCATTAATTCTAAATCTTTTCTATTAGAATACTACTTTAAAATTCATGATATCAAGGACATTTTTGGAAACCTCATGTCCTATTATTTTTTGACTACAATAAAGCTTTTGCAAAAGCCCCTACTATTTATTTATTTACTTTTTTAGTCACATTAAGAGAAGCTTCATTCCTGAAAACAGAGATTCTGATTCAGTTTCTCTAATGATATCAAGGACATTTTTGGAAACCTCATGTCCTATTATTTTTTGACTACAATAAAGCTTTTGCAAAAGCCCCTGCTATTTATTTATTTACTTTTTTAGTCACATTAAGAGAAGCTTCATTCCTGAAAAAAGAGATTCTGACTCAGTTTCTCTAAGCCATTAGAATATTGTGAAAAATGAAAGAAGTTACATGTAAATGATAGTATGTAAAAAAGCAGAGCTAAATAATCAAAAAAGTAGCAAATTGGATATTAATAATGAATGTCACAGTTGATTATATAAATCCACATCTTTTTGTCTAATAAATTTACTCCAATTGAAGAGTAGGTAAGAGGTATGCAAGGACCCGGTTTCTGATCTATGAATACTTTTAAGAAAGCCATTAAATCTCACCATTGAATAAAGAATAATGACTGTATTTAAGAGTTCCTTTTATCTGAGGACATAGTTAATTAAAAATAGAAGAGTACTTTTAATTGAGACCTCCATTTCCTAATATTTATTCCTTTTAACTACATAATTTTGTAGAATAATGTGTCTAATCATGAAAAAAGAAAGATAAATCATCAGAGCTTTCTTTCTTAGGTTTTGAATTTGAAATTTTCAAGTAAACTTTTTCCTGGGATAAGGAAAAACAAGTCAATGTGTTTGTATTCTCTATAGTTCATCTTCCTCCAATTCCAAGGAAGTAACCAGATCTTTAACAGTTCCTTGTTAAGAGAGTGTTAAAAGGAAGGAAATCAAAATCTTGAAGTTAAGTCTTTTCTCTGTTTTTTTTTCATAAATGTTACTATAATGAAGAGATTGTCTTAAGTGTGATGAGGGGGTAAAGAAAGAGCCAAATCTTCCTATCAAGGATTTTGATCCTTGATATTGGTAAATAGGCTATTGGAAAGTAAGCCAAAAGAAAAAGAAGACAAAATAATGTAATTATTCTCTTTCTGAGAGGACAACTCTGTAGAGTATCTCTAGGCATTTTTCAAAATCCCCCAGCTCTTCAGATTTTCTGGCAATAATAAAAGTCATAAGAATGGATTGAGGGGGTGGGGAATGAGTCAACAGTAGATTAGAAAAAGATAGAGGCCTTTGGCAGAAAACTTAGCATTCATATTTCTATTCTGAATTCCCTCACATTGAGAATGCTGGACTGTATCTTTGATGCCACTATAACTTAATTTCTGACTTATTTGTGAAGAGAAGTGAAAGTGATAAAAGGTACATAGTGATTACAATTGATATATTTCATATTG
>NW_012140525.1:3064974-3067768 GCF_000956105.1 Propithecus coquereli | reverse complement strand
ATGTATAAATAGAAAGGTATCCAGTGTTCACAGATTAGAATCAATATTACCAAAATGTCCACACTATCCAAAGTGATCTACAGATTCAATGCAATTACTATCAAAACCCCAATGTCATTCTTTACAGGAATAGAAAAAACAATTCTAAAATTCACATGAAATCACAAGAGACCATGAACAGTCAAAGAAATCCTGAATAAGAAGAACAAAGCTGTAGGCATCACACTTTTGGAGTTCAAATTATATTACATATCTACAGTAATCAAAACAGTATGGTGGTAAATAAAAACAGATGTATAGACCAATGAAACAGAATAGAGAGCCCAGAAATAAATGCACACACTTATAATCAATCCATCTTCAACAAGGGTACCACGAACACACAATGGGAAAAAGAAAGTCTCTTCAACAAATGATGCTGGGAAAACTAGATAGCCACACACAAAAAAATGAAATTGGAGCTTTATCCCATACCACATACAATCAATTCCAAATGGATTGAGGATTTAAAAGTAAGACTAGGAGCCCTAAAACTGTTAGAAGAATGCAGGAGAAAAGCGTTCGTTGCCCAAAAGACATTAGTTTTGGTAATGATTCTTTGGATATAATACTAAAAGCACAGGCATCCAAGAAAAAATAGACAAATGGGATTGCATCAAATTGAAAGGTTTCTGCACAACAAAGGAAACAATTAACAAAATAAAAGGAATATGGATTGGGAGAAAATATTTGCAAGCCATACATCTGATAAGTGGTTAATATGCAAAATATATAAGGAACTCACACAACTCCATAGCAAGAAAAAAAATCCAATTTAAAAATGGGCAAATCTGAATAGACATTTCTCCAAATAAGACATACAATTATACAAATGGCCAACAGATAGGAAAAGGTGCTCAATGTCATTTATCACCAAGGAAATGCACATCAAAACCACAGTGAGATATCACCTCACATCTATTAAGGTGGCTATTATCATAAAGAAAAAGGATAAGTATTGGCAATGATGAGAACATTGGGACAAAGGGAACCCTTGTGCATTGTTGGTGGGAATGTAAATTGCTACAACTATAGAAAGCAGTATGGAGTTTCCTCAAAAAGTTAAAAATAGAACAACCTTAGGATCCAGGAATCCCACTTCTATGTATATATCCAACAGAAATGAAATCAGTATCTTGAGGAGATATCTGCACTTCATGTTCACAATAGCCAGGGCATGTGATCAACCTAAGCGTCCATCAATGGGTAAATGAGTAAAGAAATTGTGGTATACATAAACAATTGAATCCTATCCAGCCTTTGAAAAGAAGGAAATCCTGACGTTTGTGACAATATGGATGAATCTGAAGGATGTTATGCTGAGTAAACCAGACAGTAAAAGACAAATACCACATGATCTCACTTTTATGTGGAATCTAAAACAGTCAAACTCATAGAAACAGAGAGTGGAATGGTGGTTGCCAGGGGCTGGTGGCAGAAGGGAAAAATGAGGAAACGATGATAGGAGGTCTGAAGTTTCAGTTATGAAAGATGAATAAGTTCTAGATACTTTACGTAGAGCAATGTGAATATACTTAACAATACAGTGCTGCACACTTGAAATTTGCTAAGAGTAGATCTTAAGCGTTCTCACCACACACATATAAAAAAAGAATTAAAGATTAGGAAAAGTTAAAAAACAAGATATTTTGTTAAAAAGCTAGTTTATAATCCTAGTTATTGTATCATTATTACATACCCATAACGATATAGTCATTTGGTCCAAATGACTTTCTTTTGCCTTTGCTTAACAAGAAAGGCTTTTCAGGGGGAAAAGCCGTCCGGAGCTGTAGTGCGTGCGTGCGTACCCGGCTGCTTTTGTGGAGGTTGCCCGCAGCTTAGTATGGGGTTGCCGGAGCTATGCGAGGAAGTGTTCGATACCGTCGACCTTTACCGGGTGCTAGGCGTGCGGCGCGAGGCGTCCGACGGCGAGGTCCGACGGGACTACCACAAAGTGTCCTTGCAGGTGCACCCTGACCGGGTGGGCGAGGGCAACAAGGAGGACGCCACCTGCCGCTTCCAGATCCTGGGGAAAGTCTATTCCGTTTTAAGTGACAAAGAACAGAGAGCAGTGTACGATGAACAGGGAACAGTGGACGAGGAATCTGCTATGCTTACTCAAGACCGGGATTGGGAGGCATACTGGAGATTACTCTTTAAAAAGATATCTCTAGAGGACATTCAAGCCTTTGAAAAGACATACAAAGGTTCTGAAGAAGAGCTGGCTGATATTAAACAGGCACATCTGGATTTCAAGGGTGACATGGATCAGATCATGGAGTCTGTGCTTTGCGTGCAGTACACAGAGGAACCCAGGATAAGGAATATTATTCAGCAAGCTATTGACACCGGAGAGGTCCCATCCTATAATGCCTTTGTCAGAGAATCGAAACAAAAGATAAATGCAAGGAAAAGGAGGGCTCAGAAAGAGGCCAGAGAAGCAGAAATGAGCAGGAAGGAGTTGGGGCTTGACGAAGGAGTAGATAACTTGAAAGCAGTCATTCAGAACAGACAAAAGGATCGGCAAAAGGAAATGGACAATTTTCTGGCTCAGATGGAAGCAAAGTACTGCAAACCTTCCAAAGGAGGAGGGAAAAAAACAGCTCTCAAGAAAGAAAAGAAATAATGGAATTTTTCTCTTCAAAGGACCTTAAGTGTTAATTGGTGCCATTGTAGGCAAGGTGTGGGCAAAAGTCAACCCAACCCTTAGAGGAGTTGTCTTTCCAGCCTAAATTATTCAGATTGACTACACCAA
>NW_012140525.1:3062278-3062696 GCF_000956105.1 Propithecus coquereli | reverse complement strand
TCTTTATTATTAAATAATATATTTTTGTCAGATCTTTGTTCATCAATTTTAGCTATTATCTATTGACTTCCCATTGTGGTAAGTGAAAATATTATGTCTCTTACAATCTATCTTGCCCTTCACTTATCCAACCACTATAATATAGTCTTTTTGTCCAATTTCTATTCATTCATATATTGTTTGTATTATCACATGTTTCTAAGCCTAGTGTTCTATTACATTTCTTTTCCAGTTAACCTTTGTGATACTGTTTTTATGGCAATTATTTTTCTATTTGCATGTTACTTATTTTTGAACTGTGAACTAAAAATAAAATCCTAAGCCCTCTGCTAACTGAATGGACCCCTCTCAGCCAAGGGGACCCCAGAAACACCCTAAAACTGAGTGTCCAGCCATGACAGGATGGGAGAGATAAAGC
>NW_012140525.1:3060655-3062228 GCF_000956105.1 Propithecus coquereli | reverse complement strand
CTTCATTTACATAACAAGACCACTTTTTGCTAACTAGTCTTTTCCTTTCTCTCTCTTTCTCTGTCTCTCTTTTTGCTGCTTTTCAAGCCATAGGCAACCTTAAATTTCCAGTCTTCTTCCACCTATGAGAGGTGCATGAGGCTTTTTATATGTAAAGGGTTCAGGCACATGAAAAATACAAGTGGTTTTTTCACTTGTTCCATTTTCAATAACATAATTTCAATCCAGCTGTCCTTTTAGATTGGATCGGGCTGATGACTAAACATTTTCACCTGAATCTGTCCATCAGGCAGGCCAGATACTATGTCTGCTAAACATTTTAAGGTCATAAAATTATTGTATCTTGTCATGAGAAAAGAAGCCAAACTCTGTAAAATAATTTAGGGAGATTTATTCTGAGCTAAATTTGAGGACCATGGCCCAGAGCCATGCCCAAGAAGTCTTGAGCAAGTGGACTCTCTGTGGCTGGGTTACAGTTTGGTTTTATACATTTTGGGAGACAGGAATTACAGGTAAAGTCCTAAATCAATACATAGAAGGCATACATTGGTTTGGTCCCCAAAAGTAGGACATCTCAAAGAAGGGGCTTACAAGTCATAGGTGGGTTTGGGGATTTTTTAGTTGACAATTGGCTGAAAGAGTTAGGCCTTGTCCAAAAACCAGGAAGCAGAGTGTTAGGTAGATAGTGAATGATTCCGGGTCTCCTAGGGACAAAAGTAGGTACTGTTGCTCCCATCTTGGTCCTGCCCAACCCTAATTCTCCATACCTGGGGGAGGAGGGAATACCCTACGAATCTGCCAATCAGAACTTGGCACGCCAGCTGCAAAAGAATGCAGAGGACTCTCTAGCCCACCAGACAACCCTCATGGGTACCATAAAGTCGGGAAAATGACCTAGAACCCACATGCACAGTAAGACTCAGGTCATGCAGGTCCCCAACTGTCCAATCAAAGTGGTTCTATGGTGACATTTGAACCACGGAGAGGTCTCTATTTGGACACCATAAAACAAGACCCGGACCATAACCAAGCTCTCTTTTCCTGCTGCAACGAGGGGTCCCGTCGTCATCTGTGGTGTATGTACCATGCTCTGTAAACCTATATCTTGCACTCGCTCTATAATCCAATCTTTCTCTCCTCAATAAACCTCATTTTCGTACTTGCCTAACTTTGGCGCATCTGGTCATTTTTCAGCCATGCGCGTACCAAGAACCAACAGTTGAAGACTGAAACCTGACAAGAGGAAAGGAATGCTTGCGTTAAGATAAGGGTCTTCTATCCTCATGTGATGCTATTAATAAACTAGAATCTTGTCAGGAAGTAAAACACATCGTAACAACCTATTTACTGGGATTTTATCATTTGTAGGCATAACTCACCAGGCCCTATTAGAAAGGAATTTTTTTGGGGGGGTGGGGATGGCAAAGGAAAACATCAGAGTTCAGTCCTCATTCTGTAAATATTTTTAATACTTGCTGGATTTGACTTTAAATTTATATTTTTAGTTTTGGGTCTTTAGATTCTGGTATCTGGATAGGTAGCCATGGTGAAGCCTGGGGACAGGGTCTCAGTG
>NW_012140525.1:3059287-3060605 GCF_000956105.1 Propithecus coquereli | reverse complement strand
CCCTTTATGAGAAAAAAGCTCTCCTTTTTCCTAAGCATGAACTGTGTTAATTTTTTTTTTAGTTAACAAAATGTTAACCACAAAGGGGCCCAAGAAGACCCCCAGTTTCCTGTAGTGTCATCTGAGGTCAATGCATCAATATCTGCATGAGCCCATTGATAGCTCACCGTCTCCCTGATCTCCCTGGGAGAAACTCAGGTAAGCGCCCCTGGATCCAAGATCTCTCACTTTCAGCATGAAGACCTCAGAGACTTTATTTCTCTCCACCTCTTCCTTTCATTTCTCCTGAGTTCTGGTTCCCTCCATTCTGGATCCCAGAGGGAATGTTTTTGTAGGTCCCAGGTTTGTGAGGATGCTCATTTTGGGGACCGGGGTGGGATGCTTTCCTAGAGGTAAGAGCAGCTATACAAACCTTAGCTCTAAGGAAATGTTCTCTGATCCATCACCATCAGAGACACTAGTGACTAATATGCTTAAAAGATCATAAAAAATTCTTGTAAATGTTTGAAACCTAACCTGAAATGGTTTAAAGCTTTGCCAGCCACAGTAAAATCCTAGGAGACCTCTAGTTTACCTGTATACTCAGTTAAAAATGCTATCGAACCTTCCAAAATGATGAAGATAATGCTATAATTGCTGTTTCAAATTTTCCAAATAGGATCAAAAATCTCTCACAGCCTCCCATAATGATTTAAAGTTAAAAGAGACTCCAAAAAAATGGTGCATGTGAAATACTTAGAACCAACTTTTTCCTTCTTTCTTACTTCTCCTTCCATCTCTGCTCCTAAACAATTTTTTCTTTGCAATTAGTTTTTTTTAAAAAATTGCTCCTAATATTGACCTTTCTTTTTTTCTTTATTTAAAAAGCTGCTACAATACCAGCTTCTGAAATGGGACACAGCTGTCTAACTAAACTGATTTATTCAGAACTAAAAATTTGACTAAAAGTTTGACAGAACTAAAAAATTGACTAAAGAAGGTATGGGATTGTTAGCGTGGAAAATTTAGCAGGTGCTCATGGTGAGGGTGGAGAAAAATTTCTTACACAGAGATTAGGATATAAAAGTAAGAAAAGTTTATTTTATCTTCTTAGAAGGAGAGCGGGAATGAAAGAGCGGGAGAGAGAGGAAAGAGAGGGAGAGCAGGGAGACAGCGTGGCATCCCAAAGAAAGAGAAGAGGGGTGCCAGCACTGAAGCCAGTTGGCTTGCTGATTTTATGGGGACTAAGGGAAGGAAAAATATAGTGATTGTTGTCAATTGATAACAGAAGTGGCTGTGGAGTAATTAGGAGGAGGCAGCTGAAAGACATCAGGTTGTC
>NW_012140525.1:3058084-3059237 GCF_000956105.1 Propithecus coquereli | reverse complement strand
GTGTAATCTCATAGAAACCTATAATAATTGAACTGGTCATTGTTAACAGACAACATGAGCAGTGATTTGGGTATTATTCATTGTTACATCTTTGGGTACAAACTTTACTGTCCAGTAGAATGGGTTAATTTATGCTGCAAGAAGACAGTAACTGGATATAGAAACAGTGTCCATGTAATCTTTGGCGATACTCTGTTTTTCACAGTCAGTTGTACCAAAACAATTCTTCATGGAGATGGTTTCAAGTTGATCTTATATACAAGTTCTGCATCACTCAAAAAAAAAAAAAAAAAAAAAAAGAAAGGCTTTCCAATTTTTCCTAATTCATAAAGGGCCCAAAATGACACTGCCACTGCAAAGTTAGCCACTCTTGGGATTGCAAATGTTGCTCTCCTAATCAATGTTGTACTTCAGGCCTCAGTGCCTAGCAGTTTTGTGACTAGAGAAAATATGAGGCAATAAAAGCATGCCACAGTGTACTAGCCAGGAAGAAAGAGAAAAAAAACTGACTGTGAGGTCCTTCTGGAGAGATTTTTCAAGCTTATTAGCTCTCATCATAGTATCTCTTAGCAGCATAATGAACTATTTTCCTTTTATTAGTTTAACATTAAAGCTTCAGATATCCAGATATTAAATGAACCCAGTGATGATTTTAGCAGATTATTTCCCATTGTTTTAGCCTTTTAGCTTCATGCTACTTACCAGTAATGGAGAAATAATGATTACTTTCTTCAGAGTGCTTTACTGTAACTTACCCACAGATTTTCGATTAACAAAGAACATAACTTTTAAGGCACATACTGAGCAAAAGTTTATCCCACATGAACGCGTCACCGAACTTACCATTCTGACCAACTCCTGATTATTTTTTTGACCTATGCTGCCAATATTTAGTTTTCAATCAAATAAATTTGAGATTGTGCTTCTAAGTATAAACAAAAATTATTCTGTTCCCACATATTGCTATTACTGTGGTCAAGAAAATTTTTTTAAAACTCAAGAGTTTACTCTTTCTATGAGGAAAAAATATATATAAAGAGAGGTGGGGAGGTATGTGTACAAAAACTAGGAGTTATAATATTTAGCCATTAGTTAGCAAATTTATCTTTAAAAACTTTTGTATAAATGCTAGAAAGCACTGAGTTTGTGTCTA
>NW_012140525.1:3057673-3058034 GCF_000956105.1 Propithecus coquereli | reverse complement strand
CTAAGGGAAGGAAAAATATAGTGATTGTTGTCAATTGATAACAGAAGTGGCTGTGGAGTAATTAGGAGGAGGCAGCTGAAAGACATCAGGTTGTCTGTCTTTCCTGTTTTTTCTGCTCCTGGAGACTTGGTTATCTCTGAAATGTAATCGGGCTTATTACTGGGGATGTGATCTTGCCCTGCAGATATGGTTTTGGGCAGGAAACTGAAGCCTGGAATTTGCACACATACACACACCACCACCGCGGCCCCACCCCCTCACCACCACCCAGGCGGGACTCCTCAGGAGCTCCTTGAGTCTATAAAACAAATTCTAACAGGCAGTGAGCTGGTGAATGTAAAGAGAAGGATTTACATTTCCT
>NW_012140525.1:3055147-3056156 GCF_000956105.1 Propithecus coquereli | reverse complement strand
ATAAAAGCCATTCTGACTGGGGTAAGGTGATATCTCATTGTGGTTTTAATTTGCATTTCCCTGATGATTAGTGACGCTGAACATTTTTTCATATGTAAAACATTTATTTTTCTCTCTACTTGATTTCTCCAAATTTTGGAAACTATTGAAATGTATTCTTATTTTATGGCAATATAGTTATTTGCATAAGCTCAATAATAATGTATTTCATAACAGGACAGAATTAGAGATGCTGGTTATTTTACGGAGGCTTTGAATGGAACGTCATATTTTCAAATATGCTCAGACTACTTTGAGGAATCATGTTGACTTTATAAAGCCAATAAAAGCCCTCTGGAGGAAAAAATACTGACCTGATACCTCATCTATAACATTTCCTGATCTGTGGTAAGCGAAGGGTGTCACTTTCTGACAGCTCCAGGAATATCAAGTTGCATTGGGTCCTCAAAAAAGAGGCATTTACCCAATTTATACAGGTATCTACAGGCAGTGAAATCCTTGGCTTGGCTCTAGAGACCTTTAAGTACCATGAAATTCCTTTAAAAAATGAAAAGGGGTGAGGTTACAGCAAAGCCTATTTTTAAAAAAAGCCTATGACCAAAGATTATTCTTACTGTACTTTATGAAAATAATCAGAACAAGTATACTGAGACTAAAATTTATTTTACAAATAAGTTGATCCTACTATGATTTGTCTTTAATAAAAATGGGAAACTAGAGAGAGAAAATTATATCTCCAAAAAAAGAAAAAAAGAAACAATTATTAAATCCTATTGTCCTTCTGTTTTTAAGTTTTTTATTTGTCCAAAGTTTGTACCAAATCTTAGATTATTTCTTGACTACAAAAGAAAAAAAACAGGTTGTAATTTCCTTCATGATGTTTTCTATTTAGCTCCCTGACAGAATAGCTTCATTTTTCCATTCTGATACCCAATTTCTTCTTTAATGATCAGATCATTAATATTATTTATCTCTCATTTTACTTCTGAGAAAATCAGAGTCATTATAT
>NW_012140525.1:3048220-3055093 GCF_000956105.1 Propithecus coquereli | reverse complement strand
AAAGTATAAATATCATTAATTTTTTTAGTTAACAGAATCATAGGCTGTTTTTCCTGCGATAGGGCCATTTTCCCGTAATAAGTCTAAAAGCACTCATTGGAAAAATATAACTAAAAATAAACTCTTCCCAATCCAGAAAACCCCTTCACAAAGGTAGGAGAGAAAGAAAATGATTTTATTATTGAATAAGTATTAAAACCAGAATGTGCTGTGCATCATGGCATAATCCACTAAAGAAATTGCAAGAATAGAAAGAATTTGAACACTTTCATGTAGCCAAACAGATTCACACAACTCATTACATACATGTTCTCAAGATAAATAATAACTAGTCCTCAGGTAAGAGGACCTACCAGCATCATTTGTCATACACAGGATTAGGATTTGTCATCCTAAATTTACTTGGTGACTAGAGTGACCATTTTAATTAGCTACTTGGCTTTATCCAAAGGAAAAATAAACTTCCATATGTATAACAGGAGATAATTTTAGACAATGGCACCTACCTAAGTTAGGCTCCTATCCTCCCACCTACCCTCCCACAGAAAATGGGAGATGGGAGTTCTGTCTTCCTTGATGATTCTATTTCAAAAAGATGGTTTCCAGGTCTTTGAGAAAGACATTCCTGGGTCATTAAGTGGGCAAGAGGCTTATTTAGCTTTTGAAAGATTTACATACATTTCAAAGATACAGAAAGAAGTTACAATTACAGCTCTTCTAGAATTAATGCTCTATGAAAAGGGAGGGGAAAGAAGTCTCTTCCCTTATTTTCAGCAGGGAGAATTAAGCCTCTCATTTTACATTTATCTTTGCCCTCACATATCCTAATGTGCAGTAACAAACTCACAAGAGCCTTGTGGGACATTTAAATTTTTTTTAGGAAAGCAAAGCAATACTCGATATCTGTTGAACTCTGTACTGATGGCTAGCTTGAGGAATTCACATTTGAGTGCACTATATTCCTTTAGGTGATGTCGTATATTTGCAAAGCTGGCTCTTCAACAATTGCTAGGATAAAAAATAATTACTTGTGACGATCAGTGTGGGATAGGAAAGGAAGATGGCAGTATCTAATTTGATTTCCAGGTGCACACATCAGTAATTGTGATTATTTAAGAATGAAATAAAGTAATTTTTCTTTTAATTTATGTGAATTGTTTTTCAAATAACTATCAAACTTTAGAAAATAAATATTTACTAGTTTTTGGATGTTAGTTAATTAACACAATTTTTCATCATTTCTTTGGATTTAGGTGTGCCAGGGAAAAATTACCAAGACACTAAGTTTGCTGCGAAAGGAGAAAATTTGGGAACCCCTGGACCCCAGTACCCAATCTCTACAAAACTATTGTGCTAATTATGGGATTGCAGTAAACTCACCTCAGTCCGTACCTCTTTTCTTCATATTAATGATAAAAAGAAATATATTTGCTTCTCTCCATCCTCTGAGAGTTGCGTGCATATTCATTGGAACGGGGATGATTCTAAGACAATCTTCTTATCTAGGAAAAACCACAAATCTGAGCTGGTGCCAACTTGAGGTTTCGTTTCATCTCCCCACCCCTGGGGTCCACTGCTATATTGTCACAGGAATAACGAAGCATATTATTCACATTTATATTGCATGGGACTGAATTCATTAAAAAATGACTTTCCACCAAAATAAAAACACCCAACAGAGGGCCAGACCACCTTGGCCTAGCAATTCATCGAAAAACAGAAACACTCTGACAACACATTCCTTCATAGATTAAATAGTTATTAATGTATAAATCCAGCAGTTTTGTGACCAATGAAGAGGATATGACATTGGAAAAATTCTGTCTTCAGCTAGATAAGTATAGCCTATCACATCTCCATTCTTTGAGGTCTCATGTGTATAGACTATGTATCTTCAATGTAGCTAATTATCCAAGCTATAAAGGGAAAAAGATAAGGCAGGAAACAGGGAAATCAAAAAGGAGTTAAACTGTAAGCCATCAACCATTGTGTGTGTCTGTGTTCTCTTATAAATACTGGATTCATGAACCATTGCCAATGAAGGTCATTCGCTTTAACTGGAATAAAACACAATAGTAATGCAATTTTCTTAATCTCCTGTATGAGTTTCCTTCCATGCATTACATTTTCATCCTTCATTTCTTTTGTCTCATTTCATGTCTTCTATTATAGTGGCTTTAATATGCTTACTCCCCAGTCTCTTATTGGCCCACGTTCAAACCATTTACGGTAAGTAATTAGCTTTAGCGTGTCTGAGCCTGCATTATCTTAGCCTGCTCTGTTTCACCACAGTCTTGTATGAGTAGTCTTCTTATATCAGAATTTTGAAGACCAAAAATAGGATCAATGTCTGTTGAGGACACTGCAGCTTAGCTTTTCAGTTTCTAGCAACTAATTGCTCTGCTATACTCATTTGACTAAAACCACAAATCCATTGACATAATGTGCTGTTTAATTTAAAAATAATAGGTTAAGTCAGACAAAAATTTAAGAAAGGCTTGTTTAACACAGTCTCTAAATCCAAAATCAAACAGCAAGTAACCACAGGATATGCTGTAGAAAACGTGCTTAGAGAGACTTTAGGATGAATTGAAACCAAGTCAAAGAATTTACATTCCCCTTTTCAAGACAGCCTTGACATTTCCCTCGGCTTAACTCAACTTCAGACAGGCTTCTTCCTGATTCTGGGCACCTGACCTCTCTTTTCTTAGAGCACTTACTTTAAAAAACTTGTAATTGTAAATTCTTTCTCTGTCCCTTGGAGATGTAAATATTTTTTAAAAGCTTCTTGCTGGTCTTACAACCCAGGAATGTCTTTCTTGAGGAGCTGGGGGCCCTCCTTTGGCATGCAATCACGGGGAAGATACTGCCCCTATTGCCCAGTTTTGTAGGAGAACAGGACTCTAACTTCAGTGGGATCCTTGCTCCAAATTTTAAAGCTACCTCCTATCTTGTCGATAGAAGAAGTTTACTTTCTCTTTGGATAAATCCAGCTGGCAAACACAGGTGACCTGTGATCTCTCTCTCACCCCACTTCCTAAATACCCTGCCTGCTTTTATTTTAGTGGAGTTGAGTTCTGGTCTCTCTCCCCTAAAGCAAGAACCTTGAATAAAGTCTTCCTTGTCTATCTAACATTGTCTGATGCAATTTTGCTTTGACACCCTGGCAATGCCTCACAAAGTTATAAAAAATATTCAAAACCATCAGTTTTACTTTACAGCATTTTCTGGGACTGGTTCTGAGATATTAGCTGGATGTTGTGGAGCTGAAAAATAAGAATCCAAAAGAAAAAGCATTTTTATTTCTAGTTTATATCAGCAAGTGATTCATAGTTCAGATTATTCAAAAATCATACATTCATAATAGAAATAATATTTGAAAATAAAACCAAGAAATTAAAATATTTTATCATTGTTGACTTTTCCTTAATTAAATTATTTCTTGACAATATACGTTGATGATAGAGAAAAACATTTCATTCATATCTAGATATGGCATTCAGTTTATTCTGCTTTGACATAGTAAAACCCAATATATATTCAATAAAGAAAGTTAAAATGATGTTTATATGTTATCCTTTCCTGGAAATGAAAGTCATTATATACAATATTTGATGCTGGTTTATAGTCCAATGTTAAGATTGAGATCGTCGATGGGTTTCGAATGCAAAGGCAAAGGAATCAGTGCCAGCTGGGTACTGCCATTAATCAAAACAGAGAAATCAAGAGAGGTAGGATGGTGGGGAGGAGGGGAGATAGTGAGTTTAGCTACTGACAAATTGAGTTTATGATGCTTGTGATTTTGCCCAAAAAAGATGCCCACTAAGAGCCTAGATATGAGGAAGCAGATTAGGGTCAGAGTTGGGCATTTGGAAAGCATGAGGGGAGGAGAATTTTCTACAGAAGATAGAAACTTGAAAAATGAGTGAAGAGAGAAGAGGTTAATATTTTCTAGTGAACCGAGGGAAATTGAAAGAATGAATAAATGTTAATTTGTAAATTGGATGTAAAGAGATGTAAATAAAAGCTGAAAACAGTCCTATTTAATAGTCTCTCTTTTCTCTCCAAAGTAAAAAGCAGTATCACCCATGGTAAATGACATTAGGATGTAGAATAAAGGCTTCTAAATGTCTGTTCCATTATGGAGATAGCTCTAACTAAACCAGTTTGAGCGCAGAGCTGTGCAAGTCATTTGTAATCATGCATTGCTGTAACATTATGTCAATCCATCACTTTCTAAATCACTAACACAGCTGTCACTGTCCTGCATAAACATCTCAGAGATGGTGAGTCACTTTCATTGTGTGTTCTGGTGACAATTTGAACACTCCGTACTGTATCTTTTCACAGCTTTATTGACTGTATATAAACACTGGCTGGCAGTTGGGGGAAGCTTATATCTCTGTATAACTGGCACTAAGTTTGCCTATAAACTCCTCCTCAATAAAATGCCTTGTGTCCAGGCATAATCACACCTATAATCCCAGCACTTTGGGAGGCTGAGGCAGGAGGATCATTTGAGGCCAGGGGTTCAAGACCAGCCTGGGTGACATAGTGAGACTCTGTTTCTACACAAAATAAGAAAAATTAGCCAGACATGGTGATACACACCTGTAGTCCCAGGCACACAGGAGACTGAGTCAGGAGGATCACTTGAGCCCAGGAGTTCAAGGCTGCAGTGAAATACGATGGGGCCATTGCACACCAGCCTGGGTGACAAATCAAGTACCCATCTCAAAAAAAGAAGATAAGAAAGAAATAAGGAGGAGGAAAGAAAATGCCTTGAGAAGAATAGAACTGTATTTTAATGTGATTTATTAATTACACTTCTACAGGAGTATCTCATGATACTGTGCTTCATTTTATTGCACTTCACATATATAGCAGTTTATTACACATTGAAGGTTTGAAGGTAACCCTGTGTAAAGCAAATCAATTGGCACAGCATGTGCTCACTTTATGTCTCTGTGTCACGTTTTGGTAATTATCACAATATTTCAAACTCTTTCATTATTACATCTGTTATAGTAATCTGTGATCAGTGATCTTTGATGTTAAAATTAAAAATGTTTGGGGGGCACCACAAACCATGCCCCTGTAAAATGGCAACCTTAAGAAATGGTGTGCATGTTCTGATGCCCACGCCCCTGTCTCTCTCCCTCTCCTTGGGCCTCTCTATCCTTGAGACACAATATTGAAATCAGGCCAATTAATAACTGTACAATGGCCTCTCTGAGTGTTCAAGTGAAAGGAAGAGTCACACATCTCTCACTTTAAATGAAAAGCTAGAAATGATTAAGCTTAGCTAACTAACGAGGCAAGTCAAAAGCCGAGACTGGCCCAAAGCTAGGTCTACTGCATCAAATGATTAACCAAGTTGTGAATGCAAAGGAAAAGTTCTTGAAGAAAATTAAAAATGCTACGCCAGTGAACACACAAACGATAAGAAAGCAAAACAGCCTTATTGCTGATGTGGAGGAAGTTTGAGTGGTCTGGATAGAAGATCAAACCAGTCACAACATTCCCTTCCGCCAAAGCCTAACCCAGAGCAAGGCTCTAACTCTCTGCAATTCTATGAAGGCTGAGGGAGGTGAGGAAGCTCCAGAAGAAAGGTTTGAAGCTAGCAGAGATCGGTTCATGGGGTTCAAGGAAAGAAACTGTTTTTATAACATAAAAGTGCAAGGTGAAGCAGCAAGTGCTAATGTAGAAGCGCCCCAAGTTATCGAGCAGATCTAGCTAAGACAATTGATGAATGTAACTGCACTAAACAATAGATTTTCAAGGTAGACAAAACAGCCTTCTATTGGGAAAAGATGCCATCTAGGGCTTTCATAGCTAGAGAGTATAAGTCAATGCCTGGTTTCAATGATTTAAAAGATAGGCTGACTCTGATGATAGGGGTAATGCAGCTGGTGACTTGAAGTCAAGCCAATGCTCATTTACCATTCTGAAAACCCCAGGGCCCTTATGTGTTATGCTGAATCTACTCTGCCTGTGCTCTAGAAATGGAACAACAAAGCCTGGATGACGGCACGTGAACAGAAAAGCTTCATGGCTTACTGGCTATGTTAAGCCCACTGTTGAGACCTACTGCTCAGAAAAAAAACATTCCTTTCAAAATATTACTGCTCATTGACAATGCACATGGTCACCCAAGAACTCTGATGGAGACGTACAAGGAGAATAATTGTTTTTATGCCTGCTAACACAATAGTGATTCTGCAGCCCATGGATAAACGTGTAATTACAACTTTCAAGTCTTATCATTTAGGAAATACAGTTCATAAGGCTATAACTGCCATACATAGTGATTCTTCTGATGGATCTGAGCAACATAGATTGAAAGCCTTCTGGAAAAGACTCAACATTCTAGATGTCATTAAGAACATTTGGGACTCATGGGAGGTCAAAATACCAACATCAACAGGAGTTTGGAAAAAGTTGATTCCAGCCCTCATGGATGACTTCGAGGGGTTCAAGATCAGTGGAGGAAGTCATTGTAGATGTCAAGGAGACAGCAAAAGAACTAGAATTAGAAATGGAGCTTGAGGATGTGATTGAATTGCTGTAATCTTATGCTAAAACTTTAATGGATGAGCTTCCTATGAATGAGCAAAGAAAGTGGTTGCTTAAGATGGAATCTACTGCTGGTGAAAATGCTGCGAACATTGTTGACATGACAACAAAGGACAAAGAATATTCCATAAACTTTGTTATAAAGCAGCAGTAGGGTTTGAGAGGATTGGCTCCAATTTTGAAAAAAGTTCTATCGGTCAAATGGTATTTTTTTTCTTTTTCTCTATTACCTATATTTTGCTTTAATCAAATGCTATTAAATAACATCACTACAGAGAAATCTTTCATGAAAGGAAG
>NW_012140525.1:3040833-3044945 GCF_000956105.1 Propithecus coquereli | reverse complement strand
AAAAACTGGCCGTAAAGAAATTATCTTACCTGCCGTGTTTGACTGTAGGTCATAAGACCCCCATTGAGAGAGGGCCCTGCCCCCCATCTGGAAGAAAGGAACTTCCTTCTCGGAAAGGCCAAGAAGAATCTAGACAGACAGGCCTTGCTGGGTTTCCCCGCTCTGTCTATTAGCATTAGAGCATACCCTTTTTGTCCAATCGTATTTCTACACAATTGTCTATACTTTGTTGAACCTAACCATAAAAATGGACACTATCCCCTGTATCTTTGGGTCTTCATTCTGAAGGCTTCTGTGTATACACATTGAATAATTTGTTTGCCTTTTCTCCAGTTAGTCTACAACTCGTCAGTGATTTTTCTGTGAACCTTCAGAGGGCCACTTAGTAGATAAGTAATAACTGATAACTGTCTTATTTTCACTAGAATTACCTGATCTTTGCTATAGTTTTTTTGAAAGTTTTCATGGGCAACGTTATCCAACATGTGTTTTCTGCTTATAATTTTCAGACCTTCAAATCACCTGTCAAAGACCTATGGTAGTTATCGGTACATCATTTACTTATATAAAAGGAAAGCCAGTAATAGATTGAGTTGATCTATCTAGCCAAGGCAAAAACAGATGTGTATAATATAAGGAAAAGAGATGGGAGAATGAAAGAAATTCAGACACATTTGGTATCATGATTTGTTTTTACATTCCCTGGGTAAGCTTTGGCCTTGCTGACAACTAGCAAAGAGACCAAAGTATTGAGGCATTCAGCAGCCAGATGGGTCAGTTGTTCCCATACTATTTGAGAGATTCTAGGAATATAGCTTCAGACTATGTGCCAGGATGTCTTTGTCTTCTGTCTTTCGGTGTCTTTAGTACCTCCAGCTCAGTTATGCCAAATTTGCCCCATTTTCCTTATCAGAATTTCTCACATTGTAATTGGCTCCCTGAACAAACACAATATCACACCCCCCCGCCATACATGCTTTCCCTGTAGCTTTCTTATGCTTTGGATTCCTAGGCCCACAGCACTCAATAATCAGAACTTTACAATCTTTCTGTTTAACCCTTTTACATTTTGAGTTGTCTCCCAGAAACAGCAGACTCTTTGCAGGATATTAATGCCAAGACTCACCATGTGACTTCTGAATAAGGCCCCCTGCATGTATTACAGCCCAGCTGGGTCCCTTGCCCACCACTCAGTAAAGGCCAATATATTGAGACAGAAGGTGTTGCAGCAGAGAAAGAGTTTTATTTCGCAAGGCACCAGGCGAAGAGATGGGAATCATTTTTCAAATCCATCTCCCTGAGAATTTTGGGACTAAGGCTTGTAAAGGTGGTTTGGCTAACAAAGGGCTAGGGAGTTGGTCTGCTGATTGGTTGGGGATGAACTCATAGGGTTGGGAAACAGAAATCATCTTCTCAGTTGGGAGATTTCCTGGGTAGGCGGTCTCAAGGCTTATTGGATCCATTCTTATGCCTGTCCACAGGTCTAGTTGATGTCCCCCTGAATGCAGAGTCCGAAAAATATCTCACAGACCAGTCTTAGCCTTTACAATAGCAATGCTACCTGTAGAAGCAGTTGGGGAAGTCACAAATTTTGCACCTGTCAGGTAGGATACCATTAGGCAGTAACCAGTTGCAGCAGTAAGAAAGTTAGGGAAAAATGTCTGGTTAACTTCTGGCTATATGTATACTTGTATAGAAATCAGACTTTTATTACTATTTTTACCTTATGGTTTTACATTATTTTAATGATTTTAATTTAATGATTTCACATGCCAAGATTCGACATCCATCACTAACCTGTGACTTCTTAATTAAACCTCCTGCACACATTGTATTTAACACAACCTGCCTCAAAACATGTAATCACCTTCCTGAACGTCTTCTAAAAACCTTTACCCTCAGTTAATCAGGGAGATGGATTTGACGCATTTCTTCTCTCTCCCAGGTGAAGTCATCTGCAACATACCACCTTTCTTCCTAGGCAACCCTTGCTGTCTCAGTAATTGGCTTTCTGTGTGGCGAGCAACCAGACCTAGGACAGACCCCTGTTGTGGGTTCAATAACAACATTACTATCGCCACATTATTCCTGCACTCAACTAAACTACTCCTGTATCTGTTCATGAACTATCCTGTAGTGTTATGTACATGATATCACTGAACTAGCTCACTAATGCAGGAAAAGAAGGAATTTACCAAGTGGTGTTCTCTAATTTTTTTTTTTTCCTGAAAGGAAGAGCCTTAGGCAAAATTTAAAAACAGGTAAATTTTTCTTCATTGTTTTTCAACTTTCTAGCAACCTTTCTTCCCCAGCTCACATCACTCTACCCTAAAGAACACATGCTTCCATATTTTTAGAAGCCCTAGTAATGTCTTAAACCTCAAAATTATCTCTTTATTTTCCCCCTCTTTTGCTTTGAAGGAGCACAGGGAATTTCACCCCAAAACATGGCTCCCTAGTATAATGAATATTTTTAATTAAAGACCTTTAGAGATCAACAGGACTTGGAAGAGACTTTTTCTCTGTCCACAAAGGAGAATAATTGTTCTTTTTCCCCTCCCTGTTATCCCATTATCCATTGCAGAAAAAAGACCAAGAATGTGACCACACCTGAATAGAGCCTTTCACAAGATATCGTCTATATCCAAGGATCATTCAAATTCTAGAGAACTATTTACAAGTTAATCTTCATTCACAGATCCATTCATTCATCCCAGTAATCATTTATTGCCATTCAACAGAAGTCCTCTTCTCCCCCTCGCATAACCTGTTTTGCCAGGATCCATGCCCCCATGCTTTCTGTAACATAAAGATAGGATATAAGCTTCTGAACCACATTAGGATATTGGGCAATTACTCTGTACTTCTCCCTGTTCATACTGTAGTAATAAAGTTGTAAAGGCTTTTTGCTTGTTAATCTGCCGTATTGTTATTTGACATTTCAGTGAATCTTCCAGGGCAAGGGAGAATTTTCTTTTCCCTATTCCCCTACAACTTTCAAAACTAAAGTTTTATTCTCTCAGAGTAAAGTTAGAAATAAAAAATTACGATTAAATCACTGACAACAAAATGTGATTCCTGCTTCCCCCATCATCTTAAATGTGTTTCTTAGTTTTATATTCAGCAGTTTCCAACCCTGATTTTGTTACCAAAATTCAGCACTTATCCCTGAGGCTGCATCAGAAGAACAAGGACAAGTGGTTTGAGGAGAAGGAAAGGGGAGTTTATTAATTTGCTGGCAAATGAGGAGACTGGAAGACTCCTGTCTGAAAGTACCAACGTCCTGCCACTGACCAGAAGTACAGAGCTTTTAAAGGTTCTGATTAATCCCATAACCCCATCTTCAATTAAGACAATCTCATGATCTCCACTCTATTCATCCCATCTTTGGCTAAGACAATCTCATGACCTTTACCTGCACGATTCCCTTGAGCCATCTCCTGTGGCACAAAGATCAAAGGACACTCTCTTGCCCCTCCCAACAACTGGCCTTAGACAGGGATATAGGTTTTAGCTCTCAAAAAGGGTGAGGGAGTTTTGAAGAGACAGAAAACATTTTTAAAGTTTTTTAGGCCATTCTCTTACAACTTCACTTTAGAATCACCTGGGAAATTTTTAACAAATAAACTTAATTTGTCCTGGATGGGGCTTAAACATTGTTAGTTTTAAAAATTCCCCAGGTCACTTTAATTAGAGTCATTGTTGCCAACCTCTCAACCCAAACTCTAGTAAATGAATTTCAAGAGATAAGGAATAGATTTTTGCATAGGTTTGAGAGGGAGAATCTTACTAAAATCATAATGTTTATTTCTTCTGAATAAGTAAAATGTGGCTACAAGGACAGTAACTGGAAAAAGTGGAGCTCAAAGGACAAATCTGTAAAGGAAATACCAGCCTCTTTTCTTACAAACATCTTTATGACTAGTATGTTTCTCTTAGGGAATTATTTAACTTGGGGGAACCCATCAATAGTTGATTTTTTAACATTGTTTCCAGTATTATTCTTTTCTTTTCAAGCTGATTTTAATAGGGCAAAATTTACGTATAGTAAATCATACCATTTTTAAATGTACAGTTCAATGATTTTTTAAAAAGACACTAATATTGCCATC
>NW_012140525.1:3033663-3040043 GCF_000956105.1 Propithecus coquereli | reverse complement strand
CTTATCTATGTAATTACCTTTTCTAATATTCATTATTTGTTTATGTGAATTAGTTTTGACTTAGTGTCATTTCCTTTCAACCTGAAGAATTTACTTGAGTGTTTCTTGTAAGACTGGTCTGAGAGGAGCAAATTCTTTCAGTCTTTGTGAATATGGGAATGTCTTTATTTTGCCATCACTTTTGGAGCATATATTTTCTGCATATATAATTTGTGATCGATTTTTTTCTTTCAGTATTTTGATTATGTCATCCCCTCTAACTTCTGGCCTCAATTGTTTCTGATGAGAAGTCAGCTATTAGTTGTATTGTTTTCCTCTTATGCATAAGTGGGTTTCTATTTGTTCCTTTCAATATTTTCCCCTTGTCTTTCAATTGTTTGAATATGATCTGTCTAGCTATGAATCTCTTTGTATTCTTCCTACTTGGGGTTTGGTAACCTTCTTGGCTATAGTTAAGCCATTATTTCTTCAAATATTTTCCTTCCCCTTTCTCTCCTGTGATTCCAATTATCCTATGTATTGGTATGTTTGATGGTTTCCCACAGTCTCTGAGGCTCTTATTTTAACTTATTCTTTTTATTTCCTAATCCTCAGATAGAATAATTTCCACTGGAAGATCTTCAAGGTTGCTGATTATTTCATCTGCAATATTTAATGTGATGTTAAGTCTCCCTAGTGAATTTCTCATTTCAGTTATTATACTTTCCAATTTAAATTTTCCTTTTGTTCTTTTCTATAGTTTTTTATTAATATTTCCTCTTTAGTGAGTTATTTTGATCATACTTTAATGAAATTCTTTAAACATGGTTTTCTTCAGCTATTTGAACATATTATAATAGCTGTGTTGAAGTTTTTGCATGCTAAGGCTAATATCTGCCTCTTGTGATGGGTTTCATTGATTATTTTCCTTGAATATGGCAATGATTTCCTGTTTATTTACATACTTCATAATTTTCTGTTGAAATGTAGACATTGAAGAAAATATACTGTGGCAAACTTTGAATTTTTATGCCTCCTGGGTGAGTCCAGGGATCCCTGTTAAATTTCTTGTTAGTCTGTTGCTGTTGCATGTTTCAACCAGCATTTCAACCTTAGGATGGCTGCAACATTGATCACTGAAATTTCCAGTGACTGGAAAAATGCCCAGGGGCTTTGAGTTTTACTGTATTCTACTCCAAATCAAGCAGCCTCCTCCACCAGCAAAACTGCTGGTTTTCACAGTCTGCCCTACCCTCATAGTACTACTATGATGATGGAGCTGGTAAAGGAAAGGGAGCATCCCCAGATTAAAACCTCAGAGACACCCACTTTTCTTACTCAAGATTTAGTACTTTTTTTTTGGTAAATAAATATTTCCCAATTTGTTACATGCCTTTATTTGATTTTCAGAGTCCTAAAGTGGTTGTTTATGACAATTTTGTCTAGATTTGTTGCATTGTTGCACTTCAGGAGAGGATTTGATCAACTCCTTATTCTACCACTCCAAATGTTCTGCTCAATAAATGGGGTTTTTACAGTGTATGTGGCAGTAATACTGAGAATAATTTATGTGTATATCAGTGTGGTAGACAGAATTCTGAAGACGCTCCTCCAAGATTCCCATCCCCTGGCCTATTTAATGAAACACTTATCTAGATGCTGTGGTAAAGGGACTTTGTAGACGTAATTAAGATTATAGACCTTAAAATAGAGAGTCTATCTTGGATTGTCCAGGTTGGCCCAATCTAATTATATAAGCCCTTAAAAGCAGAGAATTTAATGTAGGTAGGGCCATAAAGATGCAGCAAAAAAAAAGGGAATAGGAATGGCAAAGCAAAGGGGAAGTCAGAGAGATTCAAATCTTGAGAAGGAGTTGACTTGTTATTGCTGGCTTTGAAGATGGAAAAATTACGGGGAAGCGCACAAGCCAGAACATGTGGGTGGTCTCTAAGACACCCATACATTATCCAGCAAAGAAACAGGGACCTTAGTCCTACAGTACCATGGAACTAAATTTTCCCAACAACCTGAATAAGCTTGGAAGCGAATTCATCCCCAGAGCCTCCAGAAATAAATGCAGAGACAACAATTTGATTTCAACTTGTAAAACCTGGAAGGGAACCAGGGAACCAGGTGAACCACACTGTACCTGAATTTCCGACCTACACAACTATGAGATATAAATGAGTATTTCTTCATGACACTAAATTTGTAGTAATCTGTCATGTCAGCAATAGAAAACTAATAACCCAGTATTGGACAAATAGTATGCTGTGGATAATGAAAGCCAGGTTTCTCACTCTTGGAGGAACGATTTACAAATAAGAAAAAGGAAGATTAACATGCACTCTGGATAAACATAGAAATAGATGTGTTGATATGCAAATCTTGGTTTTTAAATGCCATTCTTTGATAAAAGGAACCAGAGCTCCTTGCAGAAGGGAAAGTAAAATACGTGAGGAACATGGAGTATTTTGTGGTGTTGAATGGTAAGGATGTGCTCAAATTATGATGTGGATATGTAAAAAAAAAAAAAATAGATACCAACCTGATGGTGCTCTCAATGTCCAAATAGAAAACAATTTTACAAAAAATTAATGGATAATAATCCATAGGATAAACTAATTACCAATGAATTTATACTTATACAAATAATTGAACAACTTTAAATAACGGTAGGGATGGAACAGTTCTTTCTTAGAATAGAATCCAAATTAATACACATTAAAAATGTGATGGAAATAGAAAATCACTACTTACAAAAACCATAGAATCATCAGTGGATGCTAAAATTGATGAATGAAAATTTGATGAGAAACAGGATATTTGCATGGTCTCAAAGAATCTCTCCAAGAGATAGTTCATAATAACAGGGGAAAATGAGGTTAGAGTGGTCAGTGCTGGCAGATACATACCTTAACCAACTGATCGAAGTTCTGTCATATATGCACATCATGTATTCATGGATATGATGCACCGAGAAGAGCATGACATTCTTTTTTTTGCAAAAACATATAACATCAATACAAGAAAACGTCAGACAAAACAAAATTGATGGATATTCTGCAAAATAATTGGCCAATCCTTTAAAAACCATCAAGGTCATATGTGGCAGTCAGCCTCCAAGATCATCCCAATGCTGATCTCGGTATTCACATCTCTTGGTATTCACACCTTTTTGTGGCTTCCTTCCACACTGTACCAGGGAAGGTAGGCAGAATTCTAAAGATGTCTTCCTATTCCTGATTTATTCAACCAAATAGGAATATAGGTGCTGTGGTGAAGGGACTTTGCAGATGTAATTAAGATCACTAGAGTTGTCTATACGACCAGTAGAATGTGATAGAAGAAATGATATGTCATTTCTAAATTAAGTCATACAAGACACTGTGGTTTCAGTTCTGGCAGCTCTCTCACTTTCCTTTGTAACATTTACCCTGAGCAGTCAGCTCCTTGTACTGAGGCCCTAAGAAGAGGCTCATATGTTGAGCCTTCTTCTAACTGCCATGTGAGCACACATTCTTATAAGCAGATTATCCAATCCCAGGCAAGCTATCGAATGATTACAGCCCTCATAATCAACATCTTTATTGCAACCTCTTGAGGGACCTCAACCTGGAACCACCCAGCACAGCTAGCTACACCTGAATTCCTGACTCAAAGTACTGGAAGATAACAAATACTTGTTGTTTTAACCTACTAAAGTTTGGAGTTATTCGATACATAGCAATAGAGAAGAAGTGCATCATGAAAGAAAAAGACTGAACAACTGTTCCAGATTGGAAAAGATTAAGGAGCCATAATAAATAAATTTAATGTGGGATCCTAGACTGGACTTGGACCGGATAAAGGCCACTAGTGTTAAGATAGGCAAAATTATAATAAAGACTGTAGATGACTTAATAGTATTGTTCCAATGCTAATTTCTTGGTTTAGATAATTGTTCTATGGATATGTAAAATATTAATGCCAGGGGAAGCCGGGTAAAGCTTATAGGGAAATTGCTTGTACTATTTTTGCAACTTTTTACAACTCTAAAATCACTACAAAATAAACTTTAAAAAAAGAAAGTCAGACACTAAATTTAAAAGAAAAAAATAGATTATCAATTCCTGAGGATAATTTTTATAAACTAAATCGATTTTAGTGAAAATACTAAAATGTTTTAATACAATTTACCCATTCAGTTTTTCGAAGTGGACTGCATCTTTTATTTATTTTTGATTACTCTTATGTAATGTATAAGAGTTAATGTTTATTGTACTTTGGCGCAAGAAAAGACCGAAGGAAACTAAATGTGTTGTGGTGAGGGGAAAAGAGCATTATATCTCAAATTAATGTACAATCTGATTTCTCTAAAAGTATTGTACTGAGTATTTTGATAAACCAAGATGAATTAAACACAATCCTTCCAAAACAAATTATTTGTGTAACTATCAGATATTTTACAATAAACTGTCTATAAAATGTATCCTACTTATATAAATCATATATCAATCTGTCATATATGGAAACTATTATGTGAAAGAATTTTCCTAGTATATATTTCATGATAACTATGGTTTATATCAAATTAAATACATCTTTTGAGATACCAGAAATCACTGGATTAAATTACATTTATCTAATTCAAAAGTACATTGATTTCCCTTTCCCATCCATAAAATGTGCTTATATTCATAAAAAGAGATAAGCCAAACTTCAAATCTGTGTCATAATAAGGTCAAACACTTAAAACCATCTAGTATAAATTTTCTGATTTAATAAAAGGTATGTATATGGATTCTGTATAATTGTTACAAAATAGGGAATCTTGAAAGAAAATAAGTCAAAATTTTATTTATATTTCCCTCCAATTTACATAGTAAAGTCAATTGCATACAGTTCTTTCCATATATAAGAGTTTACATTTGTATTTTCTACAATTGAGGAAATCCAAATGTTTAAAAAGTTTAAGACATATATCCAGTTACGTACAAAATCACAATAGGTCAACTTATAAGTTAAAGCTTACTTTAAAAATCTTTATAAATTGTGGAAAATACATTTCATGAACAATTTTGTTCTAGAAGTACCATATCAACTCAGATGATCTAAGTGAATTACAAAGTAAAAACAATGATTATAAATTACAGTAGTGTCTGTACTGCCCTTTCATAAAAGGAGGTATTCTTTCTAAATATGTATATTGTAAATAGAAGAGTCAAATTCTCTTTAAGTGCCAACATTATTTTCACTTTAACAATTTTCATTAAAAAGTTTATGTATCGAGTGGACACACTTGAAGCTCGGACTTGGGGGGGAGAGAGGGTAAGGGCATCATACGTAACCTAATCATCTGTACCCCCATAACATGCTGAAATTAAAAAAAAAAAAAAAGTTTATGTATCACCTTATAAAACTAAGTATACTGAATACAATGAAGGCCTTGATAATTAAGAATCTTCATGAATGTCGATTATTTAGTGGCCTGTTTACCAAACTATTTCTACGTATGGGGTAATTTTTTCTTCTCTCTAAATTAAGTGGCTTCATACTCCAGTTTCTCTTCAAATCATATAGATCTTTCACCTTTTAAATTAAGTGGCCCTAGATTAATATGTTTGTATAGTTATTCTGTTTCCTTTCTTACTGTCATTTCACATCTCAATAGTTGAGCTCCTCAGAATTCGCCATTACTTTACAGCTATGAAATTCTTCCATTCTATTCCCTGCTTCCACATGCGGGACACAGAAACCCTCAATGTTCCTTTGGCCTTGGCTCCAACAGGAAGCATCATTTAAAATGCATCTGGCCGGGTGGGAGAGAGATTATCAATCGAGGTGTCATTTGTTTGTTCCCCTGCCTATCTTTTCCTATCCCATTGGTTGCTATGAACTTCCTACTTCCTATATACCTGGATTTTTGGTTACCAATTTGGCTTCAGTCTTTGGTGTTTTTATGTTTCTGCTTTAAGCAGGTCCTTCTCTGAGATTCCTGACCCACACACAGCTCCTTTCCTCTAATACTCAGTGTGCTTCCTTGCCTAACTCCTAACTCATTCCTTTTCCTTGAATTTCACTTTATAAATGGTACTAGATTCTTGAATCATCATTGGCTATAGATTACCACAAAACATAATCTCTTAAATTCTGCAAATGTTTAGTGCTTCTGATCCTGGTTTCCTACCAGGTCTTTACTCACAGTTTGTGTTATCCTGATCACAGTGTATATAAAACACGGCTTGTAAAAAACTAACCTAGGGGAAAGCTGATAGAGAAAAACTGATAAAGAATCTTGTTGAATTAGTAACCTTTATTTAGCAAAAATTTCAAATGGAATCATCTCTAGGTTTGACCTTCAACACCTTTCTTAAATCAGTAAAATTTAAGTTATTTTTGTTGATGTTCATTAATCTATT
>NW_012140525.1:3031730-3032198 GCF_000956105.1 Propithecus coquereli | reverse complement strand
TCCACACGTATAAAAATACATTTGATTATAAAACATAAATTTTTAAAATATAATTGTCCATATTTGGTAAATAATGCTGCCATGGCAAAGTGTGTTCTTAGAAATGGAGGTGAATTTTCCAGCCATAAAATAGTCTCTTCATTTCACCCTTCTTTTCCTACTTTGTTGAAATCCTGTTGTACTGAAACAGTAGTCACAACTGCATTCTGATTTTGAAATGACACATCTGTGCCAGATGATGGTGGTTTATACAGAAAGATTGCAAACCCATTGAAGAAAATGGTGATAATTTTACAAGTGACACCTAAATATAAAAAAAAAAAAATTAATCATGCATCTGGGTCTTTAAATATTAGAAAAATTAATTCTCATTGAGAAATTCTTCATGAACACAAACTCACTACTTTAAAGAGAATAATTACATGGGCATTATAGTTCTTGTTTTAAATTTTTAAAACATTAGGGAGA
>NW_012140525.1:3020414-3022506 GCF_000956105.1 Propithecus coquereli | reverse complement strand
CCTCCCAGAGTGCTAGGATTACAGCCGTGAGCCACCGCGCCCATGCCTGGCCAAGAAAAAATATTTTTGTACAGCTATATAATGTGTTTGTGTTTAAAGCTAAATGTTGTTACAAAATATCAAAAAAGTAAAACAAAATTAAAAGTTTATAAAGTAAAAAAGTTATGGTAAGCTAAGGTTAATTTATTATTGAAGAAGAAAGTATTAAAAATAAATTTAGTGTAGCCTAAGCGGATAGTGCTTATAAAGTCCACAGTAGTGTACAGTAACACCCCAGGCCTTCATATTCACTCACCACCTCACCCAGAGCAACTTCCAGTCCTGCAAGCTCCATTCATGGTAAGTGTCCTATACAGGTGTACCCTTTTTTTTTTAACATTTATACTGTATTTTTTACTGTATCTTTTCTATGTTTAGATAGACAAATAGTTCCTATTGTGTTATAATTGCCTCCAGTATTCAGTGTAGGAATATGCTGTAGAAGTTTGTAGCCTAGGAGCAATAGGCTATACCATATAGCCTAACTGTGTAGTAGTCTATAACATTTAGGTTTGTGTAAGTAACTACGATATTCACAGGACAAAATTGCTTAACTATGCATTTTTCAGAGTGTATCCCCGTCATTAAGCAATGCATGATTATACTACAAAGCTATAACAATCACACATTACAATTTTGGCATAAAAACAAACCTTTAGACTAATGGATAAGAATAGAGATCCCAAAAATAAATCCACATATTTACAATCAACTGATCTTCAATAAAGGTGCCAAGAACACATAGTGGGGAAAGAATAATTTCTTCATTAAATGACGTTGGAAAAACTGGATATCTACACGCAAAAGATTGAAAATGCATCCTTATCTTGGACCATATACAAAAATCAATTCAAAATAGACTAAATATTTAAATATATGACTTGAAACTGTAAAACTTCTAGAAGAAAATAAAGGGAAAAAGCTTCTTGACATTGGTCTGAGCAATAATTTTTTGGATATGACACCAAAGCACAGGTAACAAAATCAAAAACAGACAAATGGGATGGCATCAAAGTAAAAAGCTTCTGCACAGCAAAGGAAACAATCAACAGAATGAAGAGACAACCTAGAGAATAGGAGAAAATATTTGCAAGCCATACATCTGATAAGGGGTTACTACACAAAATATGTGGAAACTCAAAACAACTCAATAGCAAGAAAATAAATAAATAATGGGGAAAAGACTCAAATAGACATTTCTTCAAAGAAGACATACAAATGTCCAAGATGTATATGAAAAAATGCTCAACATCATTAATCACTAGGGAAATGCACATCAAAACCACAACGAGATATCACTTCATATCTGTTAGAAAGGCTATTATCAAAAAGACAAAAGATAACAAATGTCAGCAAGAATATGAAGAAAAGGACTGTTGGTTGGAATGTAAATTGGTATAGCTATTATGTAAAAAAGCATGGAGATTCCTCAAAAAATTAAAAATAGAATTGCCATGTAATCCAGCAATCCCACCGCTGAGTACGTAGCCAGAGGAAATGAAATCAGTGTATCAAAGAGTTATTTGCACTTTCACGTTCATTGCAGCATCAATCACAATAGCTAAGACATGGATTCAACTTAAGTGTCCATCAATACATGAATAAATCAAGAAAATGTGTTATATAATAACACTATTTAGCCTTAAAAAAATCCATGTTGCCATTTGTGACAACACAGATGAACCTGGAGGACATTATACTAAGTGAAATAAGCCGAGCATAGAAAGACATATACCTCATAATCTCATTCATATGTGAATTCTAAAAAAGTCAAACTCCTAGAGTAGCGAGTAGAATGGTGGTTGCCAGGGGCCCGAGATGGGGAAATGGGGTGATGGTCAAAGGGTACAAAGTTCCATTTACGCAGGGTGGATAAGTTCTGAGCTCTAAGTACAGCATGGCAACTGTAGTTAATAATCCTGTATTGTATACTTCAAATTTGCCAAGAGAACAGATCTTAAATGTTCTTACCACACACATCACAAATGGTAACTATGTGAGGCAATGGATGTGTGTATTAGCTTGATTGTAGTTATTATTTCACAATGTATAT
>NW_012140525.1:3017760-3020364 GCF_000956105.1 Propithecus coquereli | reverse complement strand
AAGTATTTTAACAGAATCTCTAACATACATTGGTTTAACATTTAGTTAAGCAAATATTTTAATTCATTGCTTATCTAATACAATGAATGAATGTCCCTTTGAAATTAGCTACTATACTTTTATAAAATCAAAATAAATTATTCTCAATACACAAGTCTGCTAAACTACAGTATATGTGTTATGTGCATGTATGTGTGCATGTGCATATAAACTAACGTGGGCATGTAGGTGTATGTGTGTATATACACACACTAACACTCGTGTGTGTGCATTAGAGTATATATGTGTATATATACATACATACACATATTTAATATATAATTTTTCATACTAACATACCTAAGAGTATTACTATCTTCTACACACATACTCTCATCCCCACGAGGCACTAAACATTCACATAGTTAAGGAACTTCCAATTGTTACAAATAAAATACATTATTTGAGGTGGCATTTTTTAGACAAAGATTTCAGCTACATCCAGTCTATTTTTTCAGGACCTGTAACATGACAGAGTCAAAAGAGTACCAGACTGAGAGTTAGGAATCATTTTCCTAGGCTCATTTCCACCATTAATTATGTACCAATAGGCAAAACTCTGCACCTCTCAAGGCATTAATTTACTTATCTAAAAAAAAGGGGAAGTTGGACTAAGTGATCTCTAATACTTCAACTTTTCATTTTTGTTTTAATAAATGATCTTAATATTATATTTATTATGTTTCTCTCCTTTTTCTTATTCTTCCTATGTCTGGAACTTTATAAAATTCTCTGGTATAAATTCTTACTTCCAACAGTTCTTAACTAACACAATATATATGCCACTGAAACATTGTGACTCATTATTTTTTATTGCTAATGTAACACAATGTATCTCAAATGGAGATAAAAGTAAGGAGAAAAGGAATTATGTGTTAATGATCATATTTTATGTTACAAATAAATATGATATACCTTTTAAGGCTATTTTTGCAACAGAACTGGAATCAACAGGTAACCAATCAGTCAGGTGAAAAGTAAAGTCATTACATTCTTATGTGATATATACATAATACTACATCTCAAATATTGGAAAAGAGCTTCCTTCAATAACAACTATGTAGTCTTCCACTATACTTTAATTATTTTCTTGGTACGAACCATAAATGAATAAATCAATAACACTAATGAATCAAAGTAGCCCAACAGTTACCAACAATTAAGAAAAATAGCATACCCAATAATCGAAGCAACATAAACTGTATTCCCAATGCTAGAGACCGCTGCCTGTGATTAACACACCTGTAAATATAAATACATATGAGACCAAAAAATGTGATATAGTATACTCACTCTTTGAGCAAGTTCACATTTGTACCAGTTTAGCATTTCTATGTCAAAAAACAAATTATTTGTGAGAGCTTATAACTGATTTAATCTTCCTGAAATGTTATCTGAACTGAAATATTGCAAATAACACCAAAAGAGTCACTAGACCCTGTGAATTTTAACAAATATAAAGGAGAAAGAACATTTATTAACAAGACATTTTTTATTAAAAACTCTCAACAAATTATGTATAGAAGGAATGTACTTTAATATAATAAAGGTCATATATGACAAACTCACAGCTAACTTCGCACCCAATGGTGAAAACCTGAATGCCTTTCCTCTGAGATCAGGAACAAGACAAGGATGTCCACTCTCACAACATCTATTCAACACAGTACTGTAAGTCCTGGCCAGAGCAATTAGGCAAGAAAAATAAATAAAAGGTATTCAGATAGGAAAGGAAGAAGTAAAATTGTCTCTTTGCAGATGACATGATCATATATGTAGAAAACGCTAGAGACCCCATTAAAAAAATGTTAGAACAAATTAATTTTTAAAGTTTCAGGATACAAAATCGTAACACAATAATCAGTTGCCTTTCTATACGCTAGCAATGAACTACCCAAAAAATAAATCAAGAAAATAATATACAGTCATGTGCCACATGACCCATGATTTCAAAATATACAGTTACACATCATACAGCAACATTTTCGTCAAAAATGAACTGTATATGAAATAGTTTTCATAAGATTACTATGGAGCTGAAAAACTCCTATTGCCTAGTGACACTGTAGCCATCATAAAGTCATAGTGCAATGTATTACTGGTGTTTTTGGTGACGCTGGTATAAACAAATCTAATGTGCTCTCAGTAGTATGAAAGTATAGCACATACAATTATGTACAGTACCTAGCACTTTATGATCATAAAATGACTATATTATTGGCTGATGTATTAATATTTACTGTACTATACTTTTTATCATTATTTTATATTGTACACCTCTATTTATTTTTTTAAAAAAGTGAACAGTAAAACAGCTTCAAGCAGGTTCTTCAGGAGGTATTCTAGAAGGCATTATTATGACAGCTCTATGTATGTTATTGCCCCAAAGACCTTCTAACAGGACAAGGTGTGGAGGCAGAAGATAGCGATATCAATGATCCTGACCCTATGTTTGTCAGGGTATGTGTGTTTGTGTCTTAGTTTCTAACGAAAAAGTTTAAAAAGTAAAAAAAATAAATAAAATAATTCCTAAGTAGTTAAAAGCTTACACAATAAGGATATAAA
>NW_012140525.1:3012422-3013520 GCF_000956105.1 Propithecus coquereli | reverse complement strand
ACAGATTATTGACTCTCAATTTGTACAACAATTTAATGAGAATATAACGGTTACCTAATCTCACACATTCTAGACTACTTTGAATAGATGAAAATTGCTCAAATAATGTTTTCCTGCTAACTCTTCTTTTCCGTTACGGAAGTCAAAG
Source organism: Propithecus coquereli (assembly GCF_000956105.1). Lineage (NCBI taxonomy): Eukaryota > Metazoa > Chordata > Mammalia > Primates > Indriidae > Propithecus > Propithecus coquereli. The sequence goes on along the minus strand of NW_012140525.1, from coordinate 3,013,372 downwards.
AGACATCTATAGTGACAATCTCAGTATCTCCATGACTTTGAAAAAACAAACACTATAATTTTGACAAGTGCCACAGTAAAATTAACTAGTATTTACCAAAACTTTGAAAATAAAATGCTGCTTTTTGGTTTTTTTGTTTCTTGTTTGTTTTTTTTTTAATTTCAAAATATTAAGAAATATTAAGGGGGTACAAATGTTTTTAGTTACATGGTTCATTTTGTAATGCTTGAGTCACAGTTTTGTAATTTTTAAGTGTGCCCATCACCCAAATAGTGTTCACTGTACCTGTTAGGTAGGTTTTTGCCCATCGCCTCCTCCCCACTCCCCCATGCTTGATTTCCGCTAAGTTTTACATTCTTCTGTGCACATTTGTGCTCATTGGTTAGTTCCAGTTTATTAGCAAGTACCTGTAGTGTTTGTTTTTCAGTTCTTGGGACACTTCACTTAGGATAATGGTCTCCAGTTCCATCCAAACTGTTGCAAAAGGCATTAATTCATCCTTCTTTATGGCTGAGTAGTACTCTATGGTATACATATAACACATTTTATTAACCCACTCATGAATTGATGGGTACTTGGGTTGATTTCACATCTTTGCAATTGTGAATTGTGCTGCAATAAACTTTTGAGTGAAGATATATTTTTGATAAAATTACTCTTCTTTTGGGTAGCTACCCAGTAGTGGGATTGCTGGATTGAATGGTAGGTCTGCTTTTAATTCTTTGAGGAATCTCCAGACTTGTTTTCCATGGAGGTTGTACTAATTTGCAATCCCACCAACACTGTTATAAGCATTCCTTTTTCTTTGCATCCACGCCAATATCTGTTGCTTTAGGACTTTTTACTAAAAGCCATTCTAACAGGATAAAGTGATATATCATTGTGGTTTTAATTTTCATTTTCCTGATGATTAGTGATGTTGTGCATTTTTTCATTTGTTTATTGATCAT
>NW_012140525.1:3007895-3009722 GCF_000956105.1 Propithecus coquereli | reverse complement strand
GAAAAATACAGCTGACCCTTGAACAACATGGGTTTGAACTGCCTGGGTCCATTTAATACACAGCTTTCTGAAGCATGTTAAACCTGTCTATACAGAGAGCTGACCTTTAATATACATGGGTTGTAGATTGTGGGTTCTGCAAGGCCAACTGCGGGACTTTAGTATGGGAGATTTTGGTATGGGCGGGGGTCCTGGAACTAATTCCCCATGTATACCAAGGGATGACTGTAACACAGTGTAAAAAGGTAAATGATATTTCACTACTGCAACAGAAGTGATGCTACTAAGATGTTATGTGAGCAACTAACAAATTGACTTTTGAACAATAATTACGTGAGGTGTGAAGGAAGAAGAGTCTTTTTCAGCTGGAGAGGGCAGGGGCTGCTTAATGGAGGAGGTGAGGCAGGAAGAAAAGAAAAAAAAGGCATTGCATAACTCCAGAAGAGGGATCAAGATGGACATTCATAAATACATAAATATATTGCCTCATTAAGAATAAAACAGCAGACATAAGTTACCTTTGGTTTCCTTTCTGAAATTGAGTTTAAACAACCTGCAAAGCAGGGAGAAAAATATTGGACTCCATCTCCTCCACAGACAGGATAATAATACGAGCGCAAACAGTTGCAATTGGCATTGCAAGGGGCTGTCAAGTTTCCCAGTTCTCCTGTCCTGTCAATAAGAAATGAAAGAAGTGTAAATTAGCTATGTCACAACTTTTAATGAACCGTTCAGAAGCATTGTTATATTTTGCCATTCAGTCATTTATTCACTCACTCAACACATAATTACTGAATGAATAAAACAAATAAAATTTCTGCCTTTGCACATAGAGCTTAAGTTCTTGTGGAGGAGAGGCAGTAAAAACAAGAGTTATATAATACAATGTCTGTCAGTGATAAGAAAGATAAGGTAGAGTAAATGAAGAAAGCAGGGTTTCACATTTGATGCCAGATAATTTTCTCTTGTGGGGAGCTGGCTCTGTGGATTGTAGGATGTTAAGCAGCATCCCTGGCCTCCACCCACCAGACACCAGTAGCAATCTCCTTAATATGGCAACCACAATATCTCAAGATATTACCAAATATCTCCAGGAGGAAGGCAATATTTTAAACCTGGAAGGATGAATAGAATCATGTTGTTGAACATACTCATCTTATCAATGGGAAAACTGAGGCCTAGAGAGATTAAGTTACTTATCTTTCCCTGCCAAATACAACCTTCCTTGTGTCCAGGCCCAGTGTTGTTTCATGCAGCCTCTTAAGAGGAAACAACATCTTTCTTAATACAAAGATCCTTCCCTAACCCCTCATTTATTCACTCATTCAAACAATATATATTGAGCAAGTGCTAGGCCCTTCATAGGTAACAGAAATACAAAGCTAAGTAAGATAGTCTCTGTCCTCAGACTTCACAGTCTAGAAGTAGGGATGAACACGGATAATTACACACTAATATGCTAAGTGTGGTTACACATGTCTGCAAAGCGCATTTTAGAAGCACCAAGGAAGAACACCTAACACAAGCTGAAATTCAGAGAAGAGAGGCTAGAGGAGCTAAGATGAGTCTTAAAGGCTGAGAGTTAGCTGAGCAATTGGGGAAGGAGACAGGCATATCAAAAAAAGCTGGTACAAAGGCACGGAGTCGAGAAGCAGCAGCCTCTATGGAGAAATACCAATGATGTCTAAGGCAGAGAGTGGTAGGGAATGGAGCTGGAGAGGAGACAGGGACCAGATTAATGAGGGCCCCATGGGTTTTGTTAAAAACAATGAGTTTTAACCTACTGACAAAATGTAATTATTGAAAGTATTTTTAGACTGGAAAGTG
>NW_012140525.1:3003073-3005335 GCF_000956105.1 Propithecus coquereli | reverse complement strand
CCCTATGAGATGGCAAATTTAATCAATAAATGTTGTGTGTGTTCTGACTGTTCCACCAAATGGCCATGTCCTTCTCTCACTCCCTCTCTTCAGGTCTCCCTAAACCCTGAGACACACAATATTGAAATTAAGCCAACTCATAACCACACAATGGCTTCTAAGTGTCCAAGTGAAAGGAAGAGTTGCACATCTCTCACTTTAAAACAGAAACTAGAAATGATTAAGCTTAGTGAGGAAGGCATGATGAAAGGAAAGATAGGCCAAAAGTTGTAAATGCAAAGTAAAAGTTCTTGAAGGAAGTTGAAAGTTCTATTGCAGTGAACACATGAATTATAAGAAAGCAAAACATCCTTACTGCTGATGTGGAGAAAGTTTGAGTGGTCTTTATAGAAGATCAAACCAGCCACAACATTCCATTCAGTCAAAGCCAGATCCAGGGCAAGGCTCTAATTCTCTTCATTTCTATGCAGCCTGAGAGAGGTGAAGAAGCTTCAGAAGAAAAGTCTGAAGCTGGCAGAGGTTGGTTCATGACATTTAAGGAAAGAAGCCATCACCAAACATAAAAGTACAAGGTGGAACAGTAAGTGTTGATGTAGAAGCTGAAGCAAGTTATTCAGAAGATCTCATTAAGATAATGATGTAACTGGCTATACTAAACAACAGGTTTTCAATGCAGAAAAAACAGCCTTCTATTGGGAAAAGATGCCATCTAGGACTTTCATAGCTAGCAGAAACATCAACACCTGGCTTCAAAGCTTCAGACTAACAATCTTGTTAGGGAATAATGTAGTTGGTGACTTGAAGTTGAAGCCAATGCCCATTCACCATTCCAGAAATCCTAGGGCTTTGAAGAATTATGCTAAATCTACTCTTCCTGTGCTCTAGGAATGGAACAACAAAGCCTGGATGGTAGCACATTAAAGGAAAAGATTTATAGCTTACTGAATATTTGAAGCCCACTGGTGAGACCTACTTCTCAGAAAAAAAGATTCCTTACAAAATATTACTGCTCATTGACCATGCACCTGGTCGCCAAGAGTTCTGATGTAGATGTACAGGAGATTAATGTTGTTTTCATGCCTGTTAACAAAACAGTCATTTGAGGTGTTCAGGATGTTAGTGGAGGAAGTACCTACAGGTGTGATGGAAATAATAAGAGAACTAAAATTAGAAGTGAAGCCTGATGATGTGACTGAATTGTTGCAATCTCATGATAAAAACTTTAACAGATATGGATGAAAAAAGAAAGTGGTTGTTTGAAATGGAATCTACTCTCGGGAAGATGCTGTGATCACTGTTGAAATGACAACAAAGGATTTAGAATATTCCATAAACTTAGCTGATAAAGCAACAGCATGGTTTAAGAGGATTGACTCCAATTTGAAAGAAGTTCTACCATGGGTCAAATGCTATTAAACAGCATCAGAGGCTACAGAGAAATATTTCATGAAAGTTAAGAGTCAATTGATGTGGCAAACTGCATTACTGTCACAAGAAATTGCCACAACCACCCTAAACTTCAGAAACCATCACCCTGATCAGTCAATAGCCACCAACATAGAGGCAAGATCCTGCACCAGCAAAAAGATATGATTCGCTGAAGGTTCCGATGATCATTAGCAATTTTTAGCAATAAAGTATTTTTATTAACATATGTACATTGATATTTCACACTTAATAGACTACGGTGTAGTGTAAACAAAACTTCTATATGCACCGGGAAACCAACACATTTGTGTGACTTGCTTTATTGCACTATTTCCTTTATTGTGGTGGTCTGGAACCAAACCCACGATATCTCCTGAGGTGTGCCTGTACCTTTTCTTATACACATGTTTCTTAGGTGAAGCATTTTGACTAAGCTCTTCACGATATAAAAATTTTAATATGCAAGGTATACAGAAGCTAAAACTAAGAATTTGGAGCCACAGGGAAAAATGATCTGACAATGTCACACCTACTTTGTGACATTACACTCTCTATTTATATCTATACATACACACATATATAAATATGAGTGAATGTATATGTGTGTGTATGTGTGTGTGTGTATACCCACTTTCAGTTTTTTCCATCACTGAGAAATGCATATGTACATTAAACACTGTCTCTATATCCCAGATTTTTTTTTTTACATCAAGCGTTTTTTTTTGTTTTTTTGTTTTTTATTTCAGCAAATTATGGGTGTACAGATGTTTAGGTTACGTGTGTTGCCCTTGGTTCCCCCCCCACCGAAGTCCGTGTTTCAAATATGTCCATCCT
>NW_012140525.1:3001419-3003023 GCF_000956105.1 Propithecus coquereli | reverse complement strand
TATGCTAAGTGTGGTTACACATGTCTGCAAAGCGCATTTTAGAAGCACCAAGGAAGAACACCTAACACAAGCTGAAATTCAGAGAAGAGAGGCTAGAGGAGGTAAGATGAGTCTTAAAGGCTGAGAGTTAGCTGAGCAATTGGGGAAGGAGAAAGGCATATCAAAAAAAGCTGGTACAAAGGCACGGAGTTGAGAAGCAGCAGCCTCTATGGAGAAATACCAATGATGTCTAAGGCAGAGAGTGGTAGGGAATGGAGCTGGAGAGGAGACAGGGACCAGATTAATGAAGGCCCCATGGGTTTTGTTAAAAACAATGAGTTTTAACCTACTGACAAAATGTAATTATTAAAAGTATTTTTAGACTGGAAAGTGACATTGTCAGAAGTTTGCTTTAAAGAAATAATCCTAGGAGTTGTAAAGAGTATGAATTTAAAGAAAGAGGACATGTTACAATACCCCAGACAATAGGTGATGACAATATAAAGGAGAACTAAAGCAAAACATATATATGAGTATGATTACAGGAAATAGAATGAAGAAAAATTCTGGATGTAGAATTGGTAAGATTTGGTGACTGACTGATTGAAGATGACTCTCTCTATTAAGAATGGAAGTGTCAAGGGTAACTCCTACTGTCTAACTTAGTGTTTAGGAGAGGAGAGCCAGTTTTGGATAAGAGATGATGAATATGGACTTAAACATACTGAGATTAAGAATCTCAAATTTGGTGAAGTAATTTGGCCTGGAACTAGATATCTCAATATCCATTTGCATATAGATGTTGCTGAAACCACGAGTGTTGATAAAATCAGCCATACTGAGTATAGAGGGAGAATAATACAGAAGTCTTGGGAGTCCACTTATTTAATGAATACAAAGTGGACTCCAATTATGTGCCAACTCAAAGAGCTGGAAATATATCTAAAAGAAAGAAGGAGCTAGAACTTGAGCTAGAGATGAGAAAGAGAGGGGTAGAGAGAGAGATGGACAGATGGAAGGAAGAAAGGAAGGAAGGAAGGAAGGAAGGAAGGAAAGAAACCTCTGCCACCATGAAACTAACTTTCCTGCAACAATGGTCAAACACAGTAAATGAGTTGATTTATCTAAGTATTAGAAGATCATCGTTGCTATGTTGGAAAATGACAATATTTAAGTAGTAGGTAGAAAACAAGAAGTTCATGAAGGAAATAGGTTAAAGAGAAAGAAAACAAACTAGAAACAAATCGGTAGAAAGTTTGAAGGAAAGAGTGACCAAAGAGTAAATTGAAGTAAACTATTCCCAGATTTATCTTTATCAAGCACGATTGTATTCACAAAGAGTTTACAACATAGATGTAGAAGTAAGGTAACTAGAGAAAAACTTGCTCTGCAACTCTAGAAATAGCCTTTACGAGATAATTTTTAAATTTAAATTTCCAATGTATAATTTTCATATTACTTATAAATATTACTGAGAACATACAAAGTGTAAGACAGCATGATGCAAACTACAGTAGAAACAAAGAAATACAGCATATATTCATTATCATCAAGAGTTGGTCACTTTAGCCTATATATTATGTAAAGATTTATTTCATGACATAAGTGGGAAACATTAATTGGAA
>NW_012140525.1:2994521-2997985 GCF_000956105.1 Propithecus coquereli | reverse complement strand
CCTCCTCCCTCCTCCCCCCTCCTCCCACCGCCCTTCCCCTTCCCCAGCATCCAATAGATGTTGTTCTGATATGTGCATTTATGTGTTGATTAGCAAGCAAGTGTTTTTAATCAATACATCAAATGATATTCTTGCTAGCATGAGGAAGCTTCCCCCTGCCTGCCCTGCCACATCCCAGATCTTAATATGTCTTCATGGCCACCACCTACATGAACCTCAAAAATGATACCATCACACTTGCCTTCCCATCTGATTACACTAAGGACAACTCATCTGGTAGCAACTCTTGTTAAGGTAGAAAATACCTACTGGATTTACATCTACTTTGTTTGTTACTCAGGGTGATAAACTATGTGCTAAACTATCCAGAACTTTCTGGTTTTCTAAAAGAAACATTCAGAAATAACGATTTGTTGGCATAGGTTTGGGTGAAGTTAATAGGGGTGAAAATCAGATGTGCACAACTTACCTCTACCTATCTTTCAACATTCCCACATATATTTCTACTATTTCCAGACACATAACCTAAGTTCCATTCAAATCGGTCCCTAAAATTGCCCTTTATTTTTTATAGCATTTATACCCTTGGTTTAGCATATTCCCTCTGGCTTTCCCTCATCTCAAATTTCTATCTCTCAAAACTCTTTGTATCCTTAAAGAATACTTAAGCCCCATTCTGCTATTATACCATAAAGCCTTTCCTTATTCTAATCAAATAAAATTGAAAAGCTCTTCTTTCATTATTCATTCACTGTTTTATTTTCCAATCTCTCCTTTGGAACAGGGATTTTGACATAAAGGTCTGCCAAAGAAAGCATTCAACAAATGTTGAATAAATGTAATGGAGCTTAACTAAACACTGTTTTAGAATGTTCAGCTTCACATTAATGTGAAAGAATGACAGACACACAAACAGCAACTACAAATCATGATAATTGTTGATGGCAAACTTTCTCAAACAAAGTACATTTTATTTATGTCATCTGAATGCCATAGTGCACAAAATTATGGAGTCTTTGACCTGGAGTACCACCTTCCTCAACAGACTCAAACATGTGTAATGAAAAAATTAAAGCAGTATTATGAGCTATAAAATACACTTATGTATAACACCCTCTTGCCTGCTCCTCTACCCATAACTTATGATTTCAAAGCAAAACAAACAAGGAAAAGAAAAATGGTCAATCCAGTTATAGGTAGAACCATGTCTACAAGTCAGAATAACAAAAAGTTATTTATTTTTCTACAACAAACATAAATGTCTAAGTAGATACAACAATGATTAGTATTACTTAGGATTAGCTATATTTTATATTTCTTTGCTAGACTATTTTCAGCTGACCTAATAACTGAATTTTATCATAGATAGTCATTCACATTTTTTTTAAATTTAAGACAATAGGAACATATAATGTGAACAACTTCTTAGGATGTGAAGAATCCCTTAAAGGCAAAGATTCTGTTGTATTAATCTTTGTAATCCTTTAGCCAAGCATAGTGCCTAGTACATAATAGTTGCTCCTTAAATGCTCTCGAATAGATATCCCCAACTTTTAAGATGACATCAATTATTTACACTAAAAACACTAAGGGAATTCATCACCACTAGACCTACCTTAAGGTGTCCTAAACATGGAAACGAAAGGTCAATACTCACGATTATAGAAATACATGAAAGTATAAAACTCACAGGACTTATAAAACAATCACACAACAGAGGAAGATAAAGGAATCAAATGGCAACACAACTGAATTCCATCAAATAACAAAGACAAACAAAGAAAAAGAAACAAAAATTTCATAAAACAACTAGAAAGCAACAAGATGACAGACAAAAGCCCTCACATATCAACGTTAACCCTGAATGTAGTGGATTAAATGCCCCACTTAAAAGATACAGACTAGCAGAATGAATTAAGAAAACATGATCGGCCAGGTGTAGTGGCTCATGCCTATAATCCCAGCACTTTGGGAGGCCCAAGTAGGAGGACCACTTGAGGACAGGAGTTTAAGACCAACTTGGGCAACATAGTGAGACTTCATCTCTAAAAAAAGTAAGAAAAATAAGCCAGGTGTGTGGTGGCACATAGTCCCAGCTACTCATGAGGCTGAGGTGGGAGGATCACCTGAGCCCAGGAGTTTGAAGTTTCAGTGTGGTATGTTCCCACCATTGCACTCCAGCCTGGACAACAGAGTAAGACTCTGTTTCAAAAAAGAAAAAAGAAAACCCACAATCCAACTATTTACTACATATAAGAAATTCATCTTACCTGTAAAGACACATATAGACTGAAAGTAAAGGGGTAGAAATAGAAAGAGTTATTACACATGAACAGAAACCAAAAGTGAGCAGAAGTAGTTATACTTACATTACATAAAACAGACTTTAAATAAAAAACAGTATAAAAAAAAGACAAAGAAGATCATTATATAATGATATAGGGTTCAATTCAATAAGAGGATACAATAATTCTAAACATATATACACCAATCACCAGAGCAGCCAGATTCATAAAACAAATATTGCTAGACCCAAAGAAAGACATAGAAATGCAATAATAGTGGGGATTTCAACATGCCACTCCCAGCATTAGACAGATCATCAACACAGAAAATCAGTAAAGAAACGTTGAACTTAAATTGGACTTTAGACAAACTGAACCTAACAATTACAGAACATTCTACTCAAAAACCACAGAATATAAATTCTTCTCATCAGTACATGGAATATTCTCCAAGAGAGACCATATATTAAGCCATAAAACAAGTCTCAACAAATTTTAAAAAACTGAAATCATACCAAGCATCTTGTCAGATCATAGTGGAATAACACTAGATCAATACCAAGAGGAACTTCAAAAACTACACAAATGAATAAAAATTAAGTAACATGCTTCTGAATGATTATTGAAATTAAGATGCAATTAAAATAATTTTGAAACAAATGAAAATAGAAACACAATATACCCAAATCTGTGGCACACAGCAAATGCAGTGCTAAGAGGGAAGTTTATAGTATTGAATAACCACATTGAAAAAATAGAAAGATCACAAATTAACAGCCTAACATCACACCTCAAAAAGCCAGAAAAACAAATACAAACCAAACCCAAATCCAGAAGAAAAAAAGAAATAACACAGATCAGAAGTGGACTAAATGAAAGAGATAAAAAAGAAATTACATAGAATCAATAAAATGAAAGGCAGCTCTGCAAAAAGATAAACAAAATTAATAAAACACTAGTTAGACTAACAAAAGACAAGCGAAGGTAGAAATAAAATCAGAAATGAAAAAGGAGACATTGCAACTGCTATCACAGAAATACAAAATATCATCAGAGGCTATTATGAATAACTATATACTCATAAGCTAGAAAACCTAGAGGAAATGGATGAATTCCTAAAAACTTACAACATCCCAAGATTGAGCCAGGAAGAGATAGAAATCCTGAACAGACCATTAA
>NW_012140525.1:2989169-2990930 GCF_000956105.1 Propithecus coquereli | reverse complement strand
CTAAGAAAGCATGTATAGTTGGAAATGCATGCATTTATTATTCTGATATTAATATAAAAAAGTACTGAAATATATTTACCCATTATATAATTCAGACACACCAGCAAATGGTTCATTTTCACAGTTGGCATAAATAAATACAAAACTCAGCATAAACGCAACTCCAGATGAGAACAATGCAAACTTCATCGTATTTTTACATGTCATTTTGAATTTTGAAACAAGGAAACCACCTAAAATCTGACCAAGAGCAGCTCCAGGAATTAAAACAGCCCCTAATGAGAAAGAAGACACAGACAGTGAGAAAACACACACATACATTCAGTAACTCATAATAACATTTGGAAAACATCAAAAACAAGCACCAATATGGTTTTAACGTATAAAAATATTCCTCTGATATAGAATTATATGCATAAATGACTTAAATGAAGAATTACTAAAATTAATGTAGTGAACATTAAGATTAATATATACTCTCTTTAGCCTTATATACCCTTTGTCTCTCTCAAGTTCGTACAATATGTCTGAAAATCAGAAACTTCTATCAATCAGTATTCAATTTAAATTTCAAGGAGCGGTATATCCCAAATTATATATTATCCAATAAAAACTTAAAGTAGTAAGGTAAAATTATTAAACTAAATTAGAACAAAGAAAATGCTTTACCTCCAAGGGTAGCTGCAAAGCTGGATGACAATCCAAATTGATTTTCTATAAATTTAGGTAAAAATGTAGCAAACCCAGTAGTAACTAAAGCTTCTGAAGAAGTTGATAAAACTAAACATATAAATACAGTATTCTTCACCAAATTCTGAAGAAAAAAAGTACAGTTCAACAAATGAATAACTGATTGTACTGCAAAGTACAGTACTAGAAAGTTACCATGATGGAATAGCAAAATTTTTAATAAACACAATATAATCATTTTAGCATTTTCTCCAGCACAAAAATATAACTATGAATAATTAATAGATTTACACATACAATGATGAAAAAATTGTATATATGGAACACCTAGAGAATTAACAGATGATTCATCAATACAGTACTTACGACTTTATCACATTCAAGGCACCAGGAAAACAAAGTAAAAGCCTGCTTGGACAGGTTCCCTTCCCAAGTCTTACTGTAGATATCCACACTATAAATTTACTCTCTATCTGATTTTTTCATTGTTTTGAATTCCTATGTCCAATAAACAAAGAACTTAAGACTGTGAGCACAGATAAGAATGTTCTGTAAGTACTAAACTTGTAGCATCGTTCCATGATTAAAGGACTAGTAATTACGAACCTTAGATAGATATAGGGTTAAGCAACTTTAATAGGTGTCTGTATTGCTAAACCTCTCAGAATCTTATCTATCAGAGGAGAGTGTAGAGAGTCATTGTTTTAATACATTTAAGCACAAAAATGAAAACCGAATTACAGTTCTATAATATTAAATGCAAAAAAAAATGCTTCAAAAAACTAAGCAAAACACACACACACAGGAGTTACAAAGGGGAGAGACAAGAGATTTAGAAGTCAGAGCCAGATAACTTATAAGGATAACAGAAGTGACAAAAGAAGACATGAGTGAAGACATGCAATAATTTAAAGTAGTAGTAGTAGCAGAAGAAGAAAATACTTAAGTCTTCAGATTGCGAAAGATAATAGATTCCTAGGAAGACTTAATGTAAACAGACATACTTAGGGATTACCAAGCAAATTTCCTAAAATCAAGGATAAATAAAACATTTACGAACTTACAAAAAGA
>NW_012140525.1:2987302-2989119 GCF_000956105.1 Propithecus coquereli | reverse complement strand
CATTCAGGAGAACTATTATTTGGTAAAAAAAAAACCATTATTCTAAAACGATAACTTTCTAAAAAAAAAATACATCATGCAATCAAAGTTTTAAAAAGTTTCACTGAATGTTTCAAACCTCTGGAAACAAATCCTGTAGTAACCATTTTGACCGGTTTTTGCCTGAGTAACGCCAAATCTTGCAAGTTGACACACAGGCAGGCTTTGCTGCAAAAAGAACTGCTGACCAGAGTCAAAACCACAGTTTCCAAGGAGCGCTCCCGCCAGAGAACAGGGGCCCCAGTAAAGGGCCAGGGTGACGCTGTGTACGTCTGAGCACAGGCAGAAGCCTCCAGGCCTCTGGAGTCTGTGGCAGCTGTGCATTTAGTGGCACAGGCCCTGCTGAAGCCATAGCTGGCTGGAGAAGTAGGAACATGTGTGGCTCTGTCCTTATTTTTAAAGGCCCATTAAAAAAAAAAAAATCTAGAATCCCATGCATTTGCGGTTGTAATTAGGACTTGCAAAATTTCACATTTTCTACCCTTTGATATGCTCTTATATCTTCTAGATATAAGGACCTTAAGGACCTTAAGGACCACACCCAAAAACTCAGATTTGATAAATTAATCCATTAAAAATTCAGGATACAAAAATCAACGTACAACAATCAGTAGTATTTCTATACAGCAATAATAATCTAGCTGACAATCAAATCAAGAAGGCAGTCCTATTTACAATAGCTAAAAAATAAAATAAAATACCTAGGAATATATTTAACCAAGGAATTAAAAGATCTTTACAATGAAAACTACAAAACACTGATGACAGAAACTGAAGATGGCACAAACAAATGGAAACACACCTCATGCAATGGATCAGCAAAATTAATATCCTTAAAATGACCATACTGCCAAAAGAAGATTCAATGCAATTGCTATCAAAATACCAATGTCATTTTTAACAGAATTAGAAAAAAACAATACTAAAATTCATATCGAACCAAAAAAGAGCCCAAATAACCAAAGCAATAGTGAGCAAAAAGAACAAAGCTGGAAGCATAACATTACCTGACTTCAAATTATATTACAAGGCTATAGTAACCAACACAGCATGGTACTGGTATAAATATAGACACATAGATCAATTGAACAGAATAGAGAACCTAGAAATAAAGCCATATATTTACAGCCAACTGAACACTGACAAAGTCAACAAGAACATACACTGGGGAAAAGACATCCTTTTCAATAAATGGTGCTGAAAAAACAGGATTGCCATATGCAGAAGAATAAAACTGGACTTCTATCTCTCACCATACACAAAAATCAACTCAAGATGGATTAAAGACTTGAATGTAAGACCTGAAACTTTAAGAATACTGAAAGAAAACCTAGGGAAAACTCTTCTGGACATGAGCATAGGCAAAGAATTCATGACTGAGACCTTAAAATCGGAGGCAACAAAAATAAAAAAAGACAAAAGGAACTTAACTAAAAAGCTTCTGCACAGCAAAAGAAATAATCATAAGAGTGAACAGGCAACCTGGAGAAAGGGAGAAAATATTTACAAACTGTGCATCTGACAGGGGACTAATATCCAGAATTTACAAGGAACTCAGATAACTCAATAACAACAAAAACCCCAAATAATGCCATTAAACAGTGGGCAAAGGACATGAAAAGACATTTTGCAAGGTAAGACATACAAATGACCAATAGGTATATGAAAAAATGTTCAATATTACTAATCATCAGACAAATGCAAATTAAAACCATAATGAGATATCGTCTTACATAAATCAAAATGGCTATAATTAAAAAGACAAAAATAACAGATGT
>NW_012140525.1:2983993-2986824 GCF_000956105.1 Propithecus coquereli | reverse complement strand
GCCTTTCTTTGATTTTTAATAATGGTACTATGAATAAATCTGAGAAAATAGTCAATATATGGAATTATAAATTGAATGGCCCAAAAAAATCAATCAGAAAGAAATGGAGTCCACTTACTTCTAGTCTGTCCAAAAATTTGGAAATTTTTGCCAATTTCCAAAAGTTAATCATCTGTCTTGTTGCAAATAACAATAGAAACAACTAAATGCCTTCAACCTAGAGAAAAATACTCCTACAGATACGTACTTTAACTAGACAATTATACAGAAAAAAGATCTCACAGAGAAAAAAATGGATATTCTTTTCTATTCACCTTTTCTTTTTGGACAGAGTGTCTAGTAGTGTGATATAGTAAAAAATGAGTATACTACAGCATGACTTTGGTGATCATTGAAAACAACAATCTGTACTTTCAACTATAAATAATTAACACGAATGACTCAAGGCAGATTGAAATTAGTGACTACTGAATACAAACTAACAGTTTAAAAGATATTGTGGGCCAGGCACAGTGGCTCACACCTGTAATCCCAGTACTTTGGGAGGTCAAGGCAGGAGGATAGCTTGAGGCCAGAAGTTTAAGACCAGCCTAGGCAACATAGAAAAACCCCAACTCCACAAAAATTTTTTTAAAGCTTAGCCAGGCATCATAGCGTGTGCCTGTAGTCCTAGCTACTCAGGAGGCTGAAGCAAGATGATCACTTGAGCCCAGGAGTTCGCGGTTGCAGTGAGCTATGTTCACGTCACTGCACTCCAGCCCAGGAGACAGAGCAAGACCCTGTCTCAAAAAAAAGAGATACTGCACCTTTCATACACATAAAGCAGGATTCCAGATAAAACCTAAGAAATAAATTGAACAAGTAGTAAGGAGATGAATATGCACACAGCTTTATTGATTATTAATTGGAAATATAGAAAATCCATGAATATTAAGATTGCTACCCAACATTTCCTAAAATGAAGATAGATACTCAAAAGTTTGCATAAGCAGACAGTTGAGATTCTATGAAACAAACACGGTGAATCTATGGTTCTTATTAATTATAAAGAAAACAACACTTGGCTTAGAATTAGAATAAAACTCTCCTGCTTTAAAGAAAACAAGTTTACCTGGTAAATGTTTTGGAAAGCAAGAAAAAGGTATTATCAAAGACCAAGCAAAGATCCAACATATAAGAAATCCAATCCACCAAGCTCCCAACCATCGTGGATCATCCTCAGTGACATCAGGGCTAAATGATATAAAAACAGGAGGTAAAAGTCAACTCTACCTTATTAATTAAAAACTCAGTTATGACAATCATATACTTTATACTTCAAGTGCATATAGTACAGTATTATAAAACATCCAAAATTTTAACGGAGCCATTGTGATGAATCAGAAAATAGGTAGCAGGTATAAATGAGAGTTATCACAAGAAAATAATAGCAGTTGGAATTAAAACTTATGAACAATCTCAGCAAAACACAAGAATGTTCATGCAATGGTGGGAGAGTTGAAAGGTGGGCTGAGTGAACAAGTAAAAACATTTTAAGGCTTTCATTTGACAAGAAGGAAAAAAAGTAATGAAAAGCAAATAATTTGACATCTCGACAAGGTAAAATTATAAACTCCATTATGCACAAAGCTTTTATGATGCTAAATAGAAAGAATGCTTTCTGCTAAGTACAACTGAATAGACTCTAACACTTGTTTCTTAGCTTCAAACCAAGTTACCACCAACCACCACCTTTTTCACAAGGGAAGAATATCAGTTTGGCACTCTCAAACATATATTAACAATTCAGTGATAATTGATGAATCCATTACACAAGGGGAATGTTATGGAATAATGGCTATAGTGCTAATGAAAAACCACTGAATATTGATATTGCCAATAAGGTAACTCATCCTATTTCAACCATTCTGATCTGGAATAATTTTCATTTGCTCAAAGGACAATAAAACTAAATCTGAAGAATAGTTTATAAGAGCTAGAATTATAGCAAATAAGTAAACAAGAATGTATTATGAAAAGATTTGTGTGTGTGTGTGTGTATATATGTCTGTGTTTATGTGTGTGTATTTATGCAAGTGGGGTTATTTATGCATGTATGTAATAAATACACGCATCTACATATACGTACCTGTGATCTGTGTGTGTGTGTGCGTGTGCGTGTGTGTGTGTATGTGTCAGAGACAGAGAGAGAAAAAACAGTTTTATTTTACCTTCAATGCAGCTGGAAAATCTTTAATACTTTTTCCAAAATTCTCATCTGCATGTTGCAAGGAAATACTCTTATTCTGATGAGCCTGGGAAGTTTTTCCAGCTTGAATTTTTGCTGTACCTAAAAAAAGCAGTAAATGCACTTGCTTTGTCACTTTCTTCTTTATCAAAAAAATGCTTACTTTTTAATTGACACGCACTTCCACAAGTATATAAATTCCATAACATAAGAGGCCAGTTCCTTTGTCAACAAAATTGTACAAATATCTAGGTAATCAGGCTGTCCTAAGAGCTAGGATTCATTACCACTTAGGAAGTTCCAACCAGTCTAAACATTAAAATGAGACAATGTTACTCTAATCTCATATCTAAGCTCTTCATTTAAAATCTCTTAACATTTTTTATTCCTTTCAAATGGTTTCCTTTTTTATCCTTTATACATTAAAGTACATTCATGACTTTTTTCTTGTACTCTTTTTAGTTCTAACATGCTTAGCAGATGATATATTCACCATCTATTACCATGTCCCTTTCTTTGATTTTTAATAATGGTACTATGAATAAATCTGAGAAAATAGTCAATATATGGAATTATAAATTGAATGGCCCAAAAAAATCAATCA
>NW_012140525.1:2964914-2982928 GCF_000956105.1 Propithecus coquereli | reverse complement strand
AATATTTGAAAAGATACACAGAATTTCTGAACATTCTTTAACTTTGGCTAAGTTTTCTCCACTACTGTATTAAATTAAATGCATCTCACAGAAAATCACTGATCTATGTTAAAAGCTCATACACTGTGCTTCAATTGTGGCATTTCTTTAAATGTAAAATTATTCTTAAAGTGATTTATTAACAGTTTTTAATAATGGTTCTCATATTTTAATATCAATAGACCCTTTCGGAAAACACATCACTCCTACAACTCATGCAATTTTCCACTGAAATTAAAATGTCCTTTCTTAAAACTTTGACTCTCTGCTTCAAGAGCTTCTTCTGCACAACTTTGTATAGTCTCTAAACGATTAACCTAGGACTAAAAAAGCTCAGAGAACCAATCACATACCCATGACCACATTTTCTTATTCATAGTCGTACAAAAGATTGTGCAGTTATATTCCTAGTGGCAAAATGAGAAAATATGGCCTCACCAAAGGGCACTAAATTCTCTATTCAGGAAAAAGAAAAGGTAACTCAGTAGTTAAGAGTAGGGGTTTTGTAGTCAAAAATATATACTTCATGTCTTGGCCAAAAGATAGCTTGTGAAATAAGTAAACACAAAAAAATCATTTGTATGGAACATAGTATAGGATAAACAAATATTATCTATTATTATCCTTCATTGTTGGATACCAAGTGACATACCTGGATCTCTCTGACACTATCAGAGCTACTATAGAGCTTATTCTGAGAATCATAGACTCTTGAGACTCTTCAGGCTACCTGTCCCCAAATACATCTATGGGAAACGTAACTTATTTGTATTGAATTCTTGTTTTTGAAAATGCAAGGCATACTACACATGTATTTTTAAAAATTTCATCAAGTGACTCTATTGAAAATTTTCATTTATGAATAAATACATTATTACACTAAGAGATGGTACAGCATTGATTTATGGAGCAATGCAGCCAAAATAAGATATTTTATAAGAATTATTTGTGTTCAGTTTTGTTTCCTGAAAAATCCCTCATATTGTACTAGGAGGTACTGTAAAAATATTCTGTGATACTAGCATTATTAAAATAAAATAAATTTAAATAAAAGAAAAATAGATACTGTCTTGCCTTTGTCCCATAGCAACATCAATGTACATGGTTAGCAGCTGTCCTCCCAACACATAGCCAATAGCAGGACCTAAGATTGACATGGCATAGCCAATTCCTAGAGAAGAACAAAGACATTGAATATAGTCATACATACAACTTCGCTTTGCTTGGCTAACAATAGTGAAGAAGAACAAATGTTTTACCATAGAAAAATCTAAATGAATAGATATCAAAATTACACATATTTTTACTAAAAATATGCCATTTGTATGGTATCATTTGGTCAATGGTCAAGGCAAGGAGCCTAAAATATATGACTTAATGTAAAAGCTGTTTGACTATAACGATGATTATAATAAAATCAAAAATAATAAATATATGGAAAGTTATGTTAACTGGTGACAGGGGTAGTATTAACATATCCACATAATCCTTTACTCATATGATAATATATCATGGAAGAAAACTGTAAAACAAGAAGCCTTTTCCACTCTGTACAACAAGGAAAGCGCTCTTTATTTTACACTACAGAAGCTGACTTCAAAACCTGGATCTTCTGGCCGGGCGCGATGGCTCATGCCTGTAATCCTAGCACTCTGGGAGGCCAAGGCGGGTGGATCGTTTGAGCTCAGGAGTTTGAGACCAGCCTGAGCAAGAGCGAGACCCCGTCTCTACCAAAAATAGAAAGAAATTAATTGGACAGCTAAAAAATATATATAGAAAAAATTAGCCAGGCATGGTGGCGCATGCCTGTATTCCCAGCTACTTGGGAGACTGAGGCAGGAGGATCGCTTGAGCCCAGGAGTTTGAGGTTGCTGTGAGCTAGGCTGACGCCACTGCACTCTAGCCCGGGCAACAGAGCAAGACTCTGTCTCAAAAAAAAAAAAAAAAAAAAAACCTGGATCTTCTAAGTCTATTTCTTAGATATAAGCCATTAGTTTAAACTTCTTGCTCTTCGTAACTCTCCCCACTTTGACTTGCAGCAGAATTAAACTGAATTATAGTTTAAAGATTAACCTAGGGCCAGGCGTAGTGGTTCACGCCTGTAATCCTAGCACTCTGGGAGGCCAAGGCAGGTGGATCGCTCAAGGTCAGGAGTTCGAGACCAGCCTGAGCAAGAGCAAGACCCTGTCTCTACTAAAAATAGAAAGAAATGATCTGGACAACTAAAAATATATATATAAAAATTTAGCCGGGCATGGTGGCACATGCCTGTAGTCCCAGCTACTAGGGAGGCTGAGGCAGAAGGATCGCTTGAGCCCAGGAGTTTGAGGTTGCTGTGAGCTAGGCTGACGCCACTGCACTCTAGCCCGGGCAACAGAGCAAGACTCTGTCTCAAAAAAAAAAAAAAATGATTAACCTAGGACTAAAAAGGCTCAGAGAACCAATCACATACCCCATGACCACATTTTCTTATTCATGGTTGTACAAAGGATTGTGAGCTTATTTCTGTCAGAAATTCAAAACTTTGCCATATATACCTATGAATTTTTACAGAATGAAATTTATTTATTTATTTTGGCCAATCATTGCCTTTTTATTGTTGTTATTGTTTTTCCTTTAAGCTTCTAAGTATTGCGGGTGTCAGCTGGATATAATTTCACCATTTTTTCTTTTATTTTTAGTTGACACATAATAATTGTGCATATTTATGGGGTACACAGTGATATATCAGTACATCTATACAATGTGTAATGATCAAATCAGAGTGATTAGGATACCCGTCACCTCAAACATTTATCATTTGTATGTAATGTGAACATTCAAAATCCTCTCCTCTAGCGTTTTGAATCTACACTATAAATAATTGCTAACTATATTCACCCTACAGTGATATAGAACACTAGAACTTATCCTTCCTAATTGTAATTTTGTATCCATTAACAACACTCTCCCTGTGGTCCTCTCCCCTCTACCTTTCCCGACCTTTAATAACCATAATTCTACTCTACTTCTATGGGCTGAATTTTTTTAGCCCCCACATGAGTAAGAACATGCGGTATTTATCTTTGTGTGCCTGACACTTCTCTTAAAATTATGTTCTCCAGGCTCATCCATGTTGCTGTGAGGGATAGAATTTCATTTTTGTAGCTACATAATATTCCATTGTGTATACATGCCGCATTTTCATTATCCATTCATCTGTTGATGAACATTTAGGTTGGTTCCATATCTTGGCTATTGTGAACTGTGTTGCAATAAACATGGAAGTGCAGATATCTTTTCCATATACTGAATTCCTTTCCTTTGGATAAATACTCAGTAGTGGGATTCCAGGATCACATGACTTTTAGTTGTTCAGAAACCTCCATACAGTTTTCCATAACAGCTGTACTATTTTACATTCCCACCAACAGTGCATAAGAGTTCCCTTTTCTATACATACTTGGCAGCATTTGTTTTGTTTTCTTTTCTTTTCTTTTCTTTTCTTTTCTTTTCGGAAATAGTCATTCTAACTTAGATGAGATAATATCTCCTTGTGGTTTGGATTTGCATTTCTCTGATGATTAGTGAAGTAGAGCATTTTTTATATATTCATTGGCCCATTTGTATGTCTTGTTTTGAGAAATGTCTATAGAGATCCTTTGCCCACTTTTTAATCAGGTTTTTTTTCTTTTGTTCAGTTGCCTGAATTCCTCATATATTCTGGATATTCATCCCTTATCAAATGAATCATTTGTAAATATTTTCTACCATTCTATGGGTTGTTTCTTCACTCTGTTGATTGTTTCCTTTATTGTACAGAAGCTTTTTAGTTTGATATAGTCTGATTTGTCTATTTTTGTGTTTACTGCCTATGCTTTTACAGTCTTACCCATAAAACCTTAGCCTCAACCAATGTCCGGAAACATTTCCCCTATGTTTTCTTATAGTTTTACAGTTTCAGGTCTTAAATTTAAGTCTTTAATCCACTTTTAGTTGATTTTTGTATATGATGAGAGATGGGAGTCTAGTTTAATTCTTCCGTATATTCGGGTATGCAGTCTTCCCAGCACCATTTACTGACGAGGCTGCCCATTTCCCGGTGTACGTTCTTGGAACCTTTATCACAACTCAGTTGGCTGTAAATACATGGATTTATTTCTGCGTTCTGTATTTTGTTCCATTGCTCTGTGTCGTTTTGATACCAATACCATGCTGTTTTGATTAGATTTTGAGGTCTGGTAGCATGATGCCTCCAGCTTTGTTCTTTTTGTTCAGCATTGTTTTGGCTATACAGCTTTCTGTTTTCTGATGCAGACATTTATGGCTCTAAACTTCCCTGTTAGTGCTGCTTTTGCTGTAATCCATAGGTTTGGGTATGTTGTGTTTCCATTTTCATTTGTTTTAATAAATATTTTAATGTCCTTCGTAATTTCTTCCTCTATCCATTGGTCACTCAGGAGCATGTTCTTTAATTGCCATGTATTTGTACAGTTTCCAAAGTTCCTCTTGTTACTGATTTCTAGTTTTATTCCATTATGGTATGAGAAGATACTTGATATGACTTTAACTTTTTAAAATTTGTTGAGATTTGTTTTGTAGCTTAATATATGGTCTATCCCAGACAATGTTCCATGTACTGAAGAGATGAACATTTATTCTGCAGCTATTGGATGAAATGTGATGTTCTGTTAGGTCCATTTATTCTCTACTACAGTTTAAGTCTGATATTTCTTTGTTGATTTTCTGTCTAGATCATCTTTCTAGTGCTGAAAGTGGGATGTTAATGGCCACAACTACTACTGAATTGGGGTCTCTCTCTTTAGCTCTAATTATAATTTGCTTTATATATCTGGGTGCTCTGATGTTGAGTGCATACATGATTATAATTGTTCTATCATTTTGGTGAACTGATCTCTTTGTCGTATAATGACCTTTGTCTCTTTTTTATATTTTTTGACTTAAAGTCTATTTTGTCTGATTTAAGTATAGGTACTTCTGCCTGCTACTGGTTTCCGTTCTTCTCAACTATCTTTTTCCACCCTTCACTTTAAGTCTATGTGTTGAAGTGACTTTCTTGTAGGTAGCATATTCTCATATCTTTGACGGTTTTTGGTTGTTGCTGTTGTTGTTGTTTTCTTTTATTTTTAATCCATTCAGCCAGTCTATATCTTTTACTTGGGGAATTTAAACCATTTACTTTCAAGGTTGTTATCATTGATAGGCGAGAATTTAAATTACTGACATTTAGTTAATTGTTTTCTGATTATTTTGTATATCCTTTCTTACACTCTTATTGTTTATCTTTGAAGTCTGGTAGTTTTCTGTAGTGTTAATGTTAATTTCTCTCTCTTTCTCATTTAAGTATCTGCACTACCACTGAGTTTTGTACTTGCATGTATTTTCATGATCGTCAATATTGTCCTTTTGCTTCTAGATGTAGAACATCCTTAAGCATTTTGTGTAGAACTGGCCTAGTGATGATTCATTCCCTCAGTTTGAGCAACTTGCTTGTCTGAGAAAGACTTTGTTTCTTGATTTCCGAAGGATAGCTTTGCTGGGCATAGCATTCTTGGCTAACAGGTTTTTCTTGCAGCACTTTGAATATATTATCCTATTTTTTCCTTGGCCTGTAAAGTTTCTGCTGAGAAATCTGCTGTTAGTCTGATGGAGATTACCTCATATGTGACTTGACCCTCTTTTCTCGCTGTTTTTAGAATTCTCTCTTTGTGTTTGACTTTTGACAGTTTGGCTATAATATGCCTTGGAGAGGACATTTTCGGGTTGAATCTATTTGGGGATCATGGAGCTTCTTGCATCTGGATGTCTATTTCTCTCCCAAGACTTGGGAAGTTTTCAGCTATTATTTCAATAAATATATTATCTATGCCTTTTCCCATCTCTTCCCTTTCAGGAACTCCCAACTGTGAATATTTGTTTACTTAATGGTGTCCCATATATTACATATACTTTCTTTATTCTTTTTCCTTTTTTTTTTTTTTTCCTCTCTGACAGCATTATTTCAAAAGACTGCCTTCAAGTTTGGAAATTCTTCTTCTTGATCTGGTCTATTGTTGAAGCTTTGATTATATTTTTTATTTCATTCATTGAATGCTTCAGTTCAAGGATTTCTGTTTAATTCTTTTTTATGATATCTCTGTGTTGAATTTCTCATTCACATCATGAATTGTTTTCTTGATTTCTTTGATTTTCTATCTGTTTTTCTTTTATCTTGCTGAGTTTCTTTACAATCATTATTTTGAATTCTTTTTCAGTCATTTCATAGATTTTCTTTTCTTTGGAGTGTGTTACCAGAGAATTATCGTGATTCTTTTGATGTGTTATGTTTCCTTGCTTTGTCATGTTTCTCATGTCACTACATTGATATCTGCACATCTGGAGTAACAGCCACTCTTCCAATTTTATTGAGAGGCTTTCATAGGGTATGACTTTTTCCTGTAGATGTATCTATAGTGTCAGCTGGGTATGGTGCTCTAGCTTTGGTTCTAGATGGCACAATAGGGTAATCTCCATATGCATACTTCATTGTAATCAAAGCCAGCAGTGTCTTTGAGGTCCTTAGTGGCTTAGGCTGCAGTTGTTTTTGGAGGCTGTATCACAGCATTGCTTGTGAAAGGGACACTGGGTGGGCCAGTTCTCAGGTCCCTGGGGTGCATGCCTGAACACTGGTAGTGGTGGTGGGGGGTCCTGGGCAGGCCAGTCCTTGGGCTCCTGGGCAGTTTATGAAAGCGTGCAGCATCCCTACTGCTATAGGGGGTAGGTTTGCTGGGTGTTAGCAGCAATAGGCCCAAGTGGGAAGGTCCTAGGGTTCCTGAGCATCACGTGCAGGTGCCAGAGGTATTGGTGGCAGGCTCCATGCAAGCTAGCTCTGGCCACTGGATGGCATATGCAGGCACCAGTGATAGTGTTGGCACTGGATTCCCAATAGGCTGGTCCTCAGACAGAGTCAGTGTTTGTAGATGCTGGAAGTGGTAGTGGCCAGTGTATTGCCAGCGATGGTGTTGGAGGGCCTGGGTGGGCTGGTCCTTGGCACCCCAGGAGGCACACATGGGAAGCTAGTAGTGTTGGCAACAAGCCTCAAGAAGGCTGGTCCTCTGGCCTCTGGGAGACATACACAGACACAAAACAGCTCTGTTGCTGGAGGAGGCATGGTTGCTATCAGAGGCAGTCAGCCCATGCAGGCAACTCTCAGGTTCTGGGGAGTGTGCACTTTGGTTCCCCCTATGTCTATGGGGCAGCTTCTCTGATGTGCTCAACTGTCTGTTCCCTGGGATATAGGGTGTTGTGTGGTTATGTGTGCCAGAGACATAGCTGCCCCTCTGGGTGTAGCTGGTGTTATGACACTATAGCCTTGTGGGTGGATGTGGGAGCATGTCACCAGGATCCCAGAGATGTGGAAATGCAGAGGCTATTGGGACCTAAGGCAGAATGTTGTCTGGTGGTGGCTCCAATCTCAAAATGGTGCCATGCTAAAGTAGCTTGGGTCCAAGAAGGTGGGAGTAACTCAGTATGACTTCCCTCTCTGGAACGATGCAGTTATGTGGATTCCAGGCAGCTGCCTATACTAGGCTCAGGGCCTGTGAGGGCTGAGGTGTTCTGTGCCTAGGATTGCAGGCATTTGTCATAGGAATGTAGACTTTTGGGGATCTCCTGCTTATTTTTGTCCCACAATGGGGAGTCCCTCTTGGCTCTAAGCCAAACCAGTTAGGGGCTTCGCTTCCCTCTCTCTGTTACCATCTCAATTTTCCACATCTCAGACGGTTTTTTTCTCTTCCTTGATGAATTCTCATGTTCTCTCTTAGATGCTCTACTCAATATGCAGTTATCTACTCATTGTTTTGGTCTTTATTCATGGAGAGGGCAAGTGCTGGGCGCTTCTAATCAATCATCTTAATGATTCCTCCACAAAGCGAAATTTATGCATACACCAATGTCTAGTGTATTATCACCTTCTAGATGTTTTTTTAACTGCTAAGATTCTCATCCTCACATACCAAAGAACAGAAAACTAATTTATACCTGAAACTAAGCATATATCAGTGGCAGAAATGACTTATGCATTACTTCAAATCTCCAAATGAAAGCTCACACAAGGTGATCTGAAAACATATAGAATTTTTTTATCTGTTGACTACCTTAATTTATATTTTAGCTATATTTTAATAGAAAAATTATTAGAAAAATTAAAGTATGTAATATATAAATAATTAAATGTACACACATAAAGGGTTCATGCTCAAAAATTTATGGATAAAAATACGTGATTAAAAATGCTGGAAATCAGTAAGTCACAAATTACCTTTGGTGACAGATCTTTTTTTCATAATTCCCAACTGGGTTAGGTTAATAATTTTGTAAGACGACATTATAAGTTTTGTAGAAGTATAAAACTGCTACAGAAGTTTTTACATTAGCAATGTGCCCAAGCAGATTTAGTAGTCTTTATAAGGGCTGCACTGAACATACTCACTTTCGTGGCTGTGGCAATGGATCTTCTATGTTAGAATAATAGATTGATAAAGAGAAAACTAAAATGCAAATAAAATATGCAATAACTAGATGTAGGGCCATGCATACTGTAATTAGCTCTATCATTTTAGGATCTGGGGATGCATTTTAGAAAAACTCATGCTACCAGGAATTAGATCACAAAAGAAAAAACAATGAGTCATATATTTAAAAAAGGGTAATTTGAAATGAAAAACTCCATCAAGTTTCTAGACACTATCTGTGGTTTCTTTTGTAAACTCTAGTCAAGTCCTTGCAGGATGTAATAATCACATAGAAGAGCAGTGTTCAATCTCCACACCTTGTGTAAGTAACCCTGGGATTCAAGCAATCTAGACAGAGTGCTGCTTGGATGGTTCTTCCCATCCAGGAAGGCTGGCATGTCCAGAGCAAGAAATAAAGGAGGACGTCAACAAAAATCATTATGCTTTCTATTTACTGACTTAATACATTAGGAAATAATTAAACATATAAAAGTAATACTGCATTTATCTAATAGAAATACTTATGGCATTACAACTAAATTTTTAATAAGCCTATTTTATGCTTTACTTCTAAAATAAATAATAAGGCAAAATGATACTGAGACAGTTTAGAGAGTAAGCTCACCTATATAGAGAGAAGATTTGTGTGTGGGCACAGAATCATCAATAAAGGCTGTTCCCAGAGTGTAGAGGGGAGTTCCTCCTGTCCCCAGCAATAGTTGTCCCAAGATGAAAACATACAAGTAGTTGGAAAGTGAAGAAGTTGAAGAGGTACAACTGGTACTATTCCTTGTTATTAAGCAAGTGTCTTTAGGAGAAAAATAAAATAAAATTGTTAATTTTACAGAAATTTAGTTAACAGTTCAAATATATATCATACAAATTATACTTGCTTAACATAACATTATTTCTTCCAATTGTTTCATTTTGATTATATTTAAACTATTTAAAAATATATATATTACTTGAAAATTTTTATAAAATATTATCATTTCAAAATTTAGAAAATATAGAATAAAACTGAGAAACATTAAGAATGAAAATTAACAAATTTTCAGGTAAACTAATCTAAACACAATTGAAGCAAGAAGTGCCAGGGAAAGATGGTTTTCAGATTAAGAAAGAAAACAGATACAATATGGCTATCATATTGAACTTATAAATCAATACCTTAACCACATTTGAAAAATATACTTAGGCTGTGGAATATTTTGACCAAAATATAATGATCCCCCCTCTCTCTATAGATATATATATTTACTATATATATATTTCCTATAAAGCAGCAATACTGAAATTATATCTAGTTCTTTTAGATAGCTCAAACTATTTTATTAAGTTACCTTTTTTGGAGAAATCTTTAGGTCTATAAGATATTCTTTCAAGTATATTCTTATCAAAGGAAAAATGATTACCTTCAAGATTTGATCAAAATCTTTTTCGAAAAATCGCATTCAAAATACAGACTGGATATTTACGTAAATTCATATTTCCTAAACTCAGCCGATAATATTAATGAGCTGAGATGATTGTTAAAAATAATATTCGCAGCCCTTTCCCTTTGAATCCAGTGTAATACTCAAGAACGTGTATTTTAACAACAGCCTCAGCTAATTCTGTTTTCATTTCTTTACATTAGATCAAGATATATTATTTCCTGATGGATGAGATAAGTAAGGAAGGCTCCCAAAGCACCAATCCTGAGATTCGTTTAACTCATTTAACTCATTATATTTTTCATATAATTGGAATGGAGAAATTAAGTTCATGGTCATCGAATTACAAGATACAAGTCTATGTATAAAATATTTTTACATTTCAAATTTAGAATATACCCTTTAATATTGTATATATTCAGACAAGGACAATCAAACATAAGCGTAATCAACTAGAATAGGAAAATATACATATTCAAAGGTAAAATTAAGGAAACTTTGCTAAAATAAAGACTGATCTTTATTTACTGATCTAAAGACAATTTAAAAAAGGAATAGAGCCTCCCGGGAAAATTTGATGCAGGACCTTCAACACAAAGATATTCCCTTGTAAAGTTACTGGACTTAAAAGACGAAGAAAGACTTTTTTGAATAGCCAGGCCAAAAGATAAAGTCACTTACACAGAGGGAAATAAAAAAAGCAGTAAGCTTACATTCAGTCTTCGCTAAAGCAACATTAATCCCATAGAGGCAATAAGGAAACATCGAAAGAGTAATCAGTGAAAGACAGTGTGACCCACCCATTTTTATGCTCAGTGAAACTGTCATTGAGCTATAAAGATAAAGACAAATATTTAAACATACAATATTTTAAATCTCCTGGAATAAGCCTTCCGTGAAAAAAACTACTAGATTGTACATGTCAGCCTACAGAGAAATACTTCATTCAGAGATACCATGTGGACCGGAAGATAATTAGAAACAAGTATAAAATAACTTATTAAATTGTATATAAATCTAGATGACTTATTCTGTGAATTCTGTGGTATTATTAGTTGAGGAAACCATTTGATCCTAGGATTTCAGTTTCTTACGGGAAATCAAAAATAATTTCTGACAAAATACTGTTGGCCCTCCCTATCCACAAGTTCCATATCTACAGATTCAACCAACTGCGTATCAAAATATTCAAGAAAAAATAAAAAATAGCAGCACAACAATAAACATAATATAAATTTTAAAATACAGTATAACATCTATTTACATAGCATTTATATTGTATTAGGTATTATAAGTAACCTACAGATGATTTAAAGCATACGGAGAATGGTGGGTAGGTTATATGCAAATACTACACCATTTTACAGAAGAGACTTGAACATCTATGGATTCTGGTATCCGTGGGGATCCTGGAACCAATTCCCCAGGGATATTGTCCTTTCAACATTAATTAAAAAGCATGTGATTTGACAATACACCACAAGAGGGAGCTCCTATGTTGTTTTTAAATTTAAAGGCCCATTGTTAATAAAATTAAGGATCAGAACTTTATTTAATAGCCAAACCAGTGGCCAGTACTGCCCACGAATATTGACAGGGCCTGCAGCAAATGGACAAAGGAAAATCCACATACCATATGTCAAAACATAGAAGTTCAATACCAAGCTCAGCCTAACTCAGTCCTACCCAGAGCCCCACAGCCTGCTGCTCCCTAGGCATTTGCCCTAAAGATCTAGAGGCTAAAAGCGTTTCTTTTTCCCTGGGCCTCTCCTGCTGTCAGGGGTAGGGCAGGACGGATGCTACGGTCCGAGGGGGAATTCCACTCCCCCAGCCACACTTTCTGACAGGATTTCCAGGAGGTGCCTCCAGGGCATGGAGCCCTGGGGAGAGGAGTGAAGCAGCACAGTTTTCCAGGAACCCAGGTCTCCCCAGTTACCTGCGTTAGGTACCCTGAGGTGGCTAACTTTAAACAAAAGCAGCCTCTCTCTCTCCCTTCCCAGGGAGTGGCTGTAATTTTCTTCCCCTGGCCCCACTCCCATCTCCCATCTAGCACTGCCCTCAGGAAGGAGAAAGACCTGCTGCTTTTGTTTAAACTTGACCATCCCCAAATCTAAATAGCACCTTCCGGTCTGAGAAGTTTAGCTCACTCCTATATCCCTCCCTCTCCCATAACTTCTGTTCACTAATCCTGTTGCAAATCTTTCAAAAACCTTTCTTACAAAACTTGAAAAAGAAAGCAAAGTATCCTTGAGTTTCAATGTTTGTGATATGTAGGTCCCTCCAAGCACAGGGCTCAGAGCAGGGCTCCTCTTGCTGGGGCCTAAGGGCAACTAGTGGCAAAAGATCTGAGAAAGAAGCAAGAAAAATATTCTTCCTGAAGGTAAAAAGAAACACTCTGAAGTCCAAATTTATATTCTTTGCCCGTAACAGGAGATGAACCAGGTGGCAGCAGGGACTTCCCGGGCTGCTTTGACTCATAAAGACAGAGAGGGTGGGGTGGAAAGAGGACTGCACAAAGAATCCCACAGACACTCTATCTTCCGCACTCTTTGCGGGGGCTAAAATGTCAAGAGCCTTTGTCTGAACAGCCAACCTGCCTGGGATGGCAGCCGGGTCACTGGACTCCTGTGGGAACCTAACAGAGTCAGGGAAGTGATTTTCAAAAGGAGCTACCACAAGCATCTATAAGAAGATAAGAAAAAAGAGCAGCATGATATTATTAAAATTAAGACTAGGGCACTGACCACAACAATATTTTGATGGAGGAGTAGGTAAAACTGAGCACAATTATTTCATCATGAAATGAAGCAATTATTTCTATGAAGGAAGACAGCAAAGTAGAAGTAAAATAACAGAAACAAAATAGTGAGAGGGGGAAAGAGGAGACGAAAGATGTGCTGGCAGAGAGAAGTAAAAGGAAAAAATTAAAACCCCATAGAAATGAAGATACAATTGAAAGGGTTATAAGGGTGAACAGACTGAGAAAACACAGCAACAGGGATATAGAATAGAAATGAGAAAAGTGAGCAAAATGAATGAAGTGACATTGGTACCCCACCAACAACGTAATAGTGAGCTCCCTGGGTTTTATTTTTGTATCATCTATCCCAGATTTGGAGCTAAATGAGCCAGCAACTCAGAAATGCCAAAGAGTGAAGATAGGGAAAAAACCACAAGAAAACTCCAATCATTCTAGCCAAAAGAGCAAAAAAGGAGCAGTCTGGCTAAGCAGAAAAATTTAGACAATAACCACTTTACTCTAGTCAATTCCCACAGAAAAAATAAACTGTGGTCTCACCCATACCTACACCAGCAATACATAAACAGAGGCTGTAACACGGTGCCTCAATCCCCCCTCTAGGGTGTTGTTGGAGAGGCTGAGAAGGGATCTGGGACTTTCGTCCCCACCAAAAGGTAATGAATGACCCCCATCCCTGGTGCCAGAGGAGTCTATGCTGGTAGCCTGAATTTCCCTCACCATGAAGTAATGGAGGCACTCGTCTTCCTCTGTGCTGGTGTTAGAAGGAGGAAGCGTAGTGAAGAGTCAGAACTTTCACCATAGTCCAGTGGGAACTAAGGCAAACCTCTCCTCGCTGGTGTCGGTAGAGAAGGCCTGGCGAACAGTAACAAGTCACTGCTTCCCCTCCCAGACAGTGTGATATTAGTGGAGTTCAGTGGAGATACAGAACTGCCAACATCACCCAACAATAACAAGGAATCTGTCTTACTATTCGGTGTCAACCGAGGCCAGGAGGGAAACCAGGACCTCAACCCCACCTAACAATAACAGGACATCACCCACCCCACCTCAAACTCATCAGTGTCGGGAGTAAGCAGCTAAAGCAGAAGGTTTAAATAAGATTCACAGTCTATAATACCAAGATTATACCTTATGAACATATAATGCAATACCTAGAAGAAACACTCATACAGCTACACAAAGAAATATACTCAAAACACTATAGATAAATCAAAACAAAATGCTGGAAAATGTTCATGCAACCCACAGGAAGGCAGGAAGAATAAAATAGAGAAATGAAAAACAGAAAGAACAAACGTCAACAAAATGAAGTGCAGGCTTAAACTTTAACATACCAATACTGATACGACATGTAAATGGTCTCAATATTACAATTAAAAGACAGATATTGGCAGAGTGAATTAAAAAACATAACCCAACTATGTGCCATCTACCAGAGGTGCATTTTAAGTGTAATCATATGAATAGGTTGAAATTTAAAAGATAGAAGAAAAATATAACATTCAAGCATTAAATCAAAATAAAGTAGGAGTAGCTATATTAGTATCAGAATAAAACTGATTTCAAAGCAAAGAAATTTGCCTGACACAAAGGACATTACATAATGAAAGCATAGTCAATCTATCAAGAAGACATAGTAATCCTAAACACGTACTGTCCAACAACACAGCTCTAAAACACGAAGCCGAAACTTACAGAATGAAAGGAAAAACAGACAAATTCACAATTACAGTTAAAGTTTTCAACACTCATCTCTGAGTAACTGATAGACTTAGCAGGATATAGACTAATTTAACAAGGGATATAGAATAACTTAGCAACCACATCTACCAATAGGATCTAACTGACTTTTCTAAAACACTGCACCAGCCAATAGCAGAATTGTTTTCAAGTGCCCAGGGACCAAGATAGACCATATCCTGGGACATAAGCAAATCCTAATAAATTTAAAAGAATTAAAATCTTGCATAGTATGTTTTCAGACAACAATGAAATCAAATTAGACACCATTAACAAAAAGATAACAGCATAATCTCCAAATATTGGAAACTAAACAACATACTTCCAAATAATCCATGGGTCAAAGAAGAGGTCTCCAAGGAAATAAAAAAATACACTGAATTGAGTGAAAATGAAAATGTAATATATCGCAATTGTGAAATAAAACTAAACCAGTGCATGAGGAAACTTTATAGCACTAAAATGCATACATTAGAAAAACAGAAAAGTCTCAAATCAATAATCTAAGCTTCCATGTCAACCACGTACAGAAAAAAAAGAACAAAATAAACCTAAAACAAGCTGAGGAAAGAAAATAAAGAAAGGAGGAGAAATCAATGAATTTGAAAACAGAAATAACAACAGAGAAAAGCAATGAAACTAAAAGATGAATGAAATTAACTACCTCTATCAATACTGATAAAGAATAAAAGAGAGTAGACATATATTATCAATGTTAGGAACAAAGGATTTCACAACAGACCTTGCAGACAACAAAAAGATATAATAAGGAAATACTAGGAACAGCTAACTCTCTTCACATAACTTTGACAACTTAGATGAAATGGACCAATTCCATGAAAAGCACAAACTACCTTCATCCAAAATGAAGTAGATTTGAATAGCTATTATGGATAACTATTAAGGCTATTGAATTTTTAATTAAAAAATTGCCCAAACAAAAACTTATAGGCCTACATGATTTCACTTGGAGAACTGTAACAAACATATCAAGAAAAATCAAAATTAATTCTAGATAATTTCTTCCAGGAAAATAGAAAAAAAGGAACACTTCCCAATCATTTTATGAGTCTAGTAATCCCCTAAAACAAAAACCAAATAATCACATGGCAGTAATATTCACCAGGGATTAGGAGGATGGGGGAGTAACCCGCCAACTAAAGGACATGGGGAGCATTGTAGGGGGGAAGGGCATGTCTCTAACCCTCGCTTGGGTGAGGCAAAGACATAAAGTGTAACCATAATGTTTGTATGTTTGTACCCTCATAATACCCTGAAATAAAAAAAAAAAGATAGTAAAAAATAAAAGATACACTAATATCCCTTATGAATATATATATATAAACAAATTATTATGTTAAGATATATATATCTTAACAAATTATTATCAAATAGAATTCAGAAATATATAAAAAGAATTATATGCCACTGCCAAGTGAGGTTTATTCTGGGATGAAAAGCTGGGTCAATATTCAAAAATTAAAAAAATATAATCTACTATATTAACAGGGTAAAGAAGAAAAATCACATGACCTTGATCAGATCACATGATCAGAAACCACATGAACAATTGATATGGAACAAGCAGTTGACAAAATTCAACAATGATTCATCATTCAAAATTCTCAGAAAGAAAGGAATAGAGGGGAACCTCCTCAACTTGATTAAGAGCATTTATAAAACCCTGCAGCAATGAAACTTTTTTCTCCTAAGATAGGGAACAAGGTAAGAAAGTCCATCCTCACCACTCTTATTCAAAATAGTACTGGAAGTTCTAACCAGTGCAATAAGGCAAGAAAATTAGACATATGTAAAGGAAGAAATAAAACCATTCTTATTTGCAGAAGATATGACTGTCTACATGGAAAACACCAAGGAATCTACAAAATAACTTCAAGAACTATTAAGTAAGATCACAGGATACAAGATAAAATATAAAAAAATCAACTATATTGCTATATATTAGCATGAACACATAGAAACTGAAATTAAAATACAATACCATTTACAATCACTCGAAAAACCCAAAAGAGATATCCAATGAAACATGTATAATTTGTATGTGAAAACTATAAAACACGGATGAAAGAAATTAAAGAACATCTAAATAAACAAAGATATATATATATGTTCATGGATTAGAAGAGTCAAAATAGTAAAGATGTCAATTCTCCCCCAATTAATATGCAGTTTAATGCAATTTCTATCAAAATCCTATTAAGATATTTTATAGATATACAAGATTATTCTAATATTTGTATGAAAATGAAAAAGGAATTAGAGTAGTCAGTAAATTTTTAAAAATAAGAATAAAGTGGGAGGAATCAGTCTGTTACATATCATGACTTACATAGCTACATTGGTTAAGATTGTGATATTGGTGGAGAACACACAGAGGTCAATGGAACAGAATAGAAATCTTGAAATAGATCCATATATATTCACCCAAGTGATTTTGACAAGGTTATAAAAGCTATTCAATGGTGGAAGGAAAGCCTTTTCACAAAAAGGTGCTGGAGCAAATGGACACCTATAGGAAAAATTAACCTTGATCTAAACCTCATATCTTATTATAAAAATTAACTCAAAATGTATGAAAGACTTAAATGTAAAATAGAAAACTATAAAACTTTTTGAAAAAACAATTGTAGACCATTTTGGGGATCTAAGGCTAGGCAAAGGGTTCTTAGACTTGACAACAAAAGTATAATCTAAAAGGAAAAATTGATAAATTGGACTTCCTCAAAATTAAAAACTTTTGCTCTGTGAAAGATCCTGTTAAAGGGATGAAAAGACAAGCCACAGACAGACTGGATGAAAATATTTGCCAACTACATGGACTTGGGGGGGGGGGAACCAAGGGCAACACACGTAACCTAAACATCTGTACCCCCATAATATGCTGAAATAAAAGAAAAAATAAATAAATAAATAAATAAATAAATAAAAATATTTGCCAACTACCTTGTGACAAAGACCTAGTACTTAAAATATATAAATAGCTCTCAAAACTCAATAGTGAAAAACAATCCAGTTAGAAAATGGGCAAAACACATGAAAAGATATCTCACCAAGGAGGATATGCAGATGGAAAATTAGCACAAGCAAAGATCCTCAATATCATCAGCCATTAGGGAAATGCAAATTAAAACACAACGAGATTTCACTACACACCTATCAGACTGCCTAAAATAAAAAATAATGACAATACCTAAGGCTGGCAAGGATGCAGATAAACTGGATCACTCATATATTGCTGATGGGATTATGAAATGGTATGGCAACTCTAAAAACAGTTTGGCAGTTTCTCAAAAAAATTAAACACAGAATTATCATATGGCCCAGTTGTTTTACTTCTTGGCCATCTACCTCAGAGGAATGAAAACTGTGCTCACACAAAAATCTGTACACAGATGTTCATAGTTTTATTTGTAATAATCAAAAACTGGGAACAAACCAGATGTCCTTTAACAGGGGAATGATTAAACAAACCATGGTACATCCATACTATGGAATACTAATTGGCAGTACTAATAGAAAAGAACT
>NW_012140525.1:2963683-2964494 GCF_000956105.1 Propithecus coquereli | reverse complement strand
CTCCGTCTTTATTAATATCAAATGATATCTAATACATATTCCAGGTTTAAAAAAAAAAGCAGATTCCAGATTCAAAATATTGTTTCCATAAAACAAGGATTTTGAATGGGTAAGTATGTATGTGTATATGTGAATGTAATGTACAGATGTGTTCATACGCGTAAATGTTAGTAAGTATGTGGGTGTGAGTGTGTACACAAATGTGTGTTAATGACTGTGTAATGCAATTACTTGACTATTTGTGAATACACATATGAATGTGTATATGCATTAAAAAAAGACTGGCTGGGCATGGTGGCTCATGCCTGTAATCCTAGCACTCTGCGAGGCCAAGGTGAGAGGATCGCTTGAGGTCAGGAGTTCAAGACCAGCCTCAGCAAGAGCAAGACCCATCTCTACTAAAAATAGAAAGAAAATAACACAGGCAACTAAAAATAGAACAAAATTAGCCAGGCCTGGCAGCGCACACCTATAGTCCCAGCTATTGGGGAGACTAAGGTAGAAGAATCCCTTTAGTCCTGGAGTTTGAGGTTGCTGTGAGCTAGGTTGACGCCATGGCACTCTAGCCTGGGCAACAGAGCCAGACTCTGTCTCAAAAAAAAAAAAAAAAACATTAGAATGGGGAAGTCCTTTAAATTCAGCGTTTGCACTTCTGGGAATCAAGCCTAATGAATGATTGACAACATTTACATAAACACATATGTTTGAGGATACATCCAAAGTATAAGAAAAATAAAGGTGATTGCCATAAAAGAAGTATATCAAAGAAGGAAGAACACTCAGAGTCCAAGCAAAATTAATGCATCCTGTA
>NW_012140525.1:2948061-2963498 GCF_000956105.1 Propithecus coquereli | reverse complement strand
TGTATTACTTTAAAAAAGTTTGGCCAGACAATGAAGATATGTCAAGATCAAGGGGCACCTACAAAAAAATGTACTATATTGAAAGATTTTTATTTATTTACATTATTTTAAACTACTACTTCCAATAACTGAATGAAACAAGAAAGACAGTTACTTATCATGAACATCATTATTATTCATTGTTACTATTTAATGGGCAATTCCCCCTCACGAGGCACTGCCTTATCACTGCATAGCTATAATCGCCTATGTTGTAGCAATTATTTTTATCATGATTTATAGTTGAAGAAACTAACTCACTTCTCTCTGACCCTAACATCCTTGCTATACTGCTGCATACCTGCACTAAATGTAATGTGCTAATTAGTATTAAAATAAAACAGAAAAACTATATTAAAACACACATTGGCCAATTTGTGCATTTTAAAGAACAGTGACTAAGAAAATTAAATTTCCTCATTTCTTTCCTGCCACAAACCACATTTGTTACCAACCTTTCTCAGGAAGCTACAAAACAAGCAAAACAAAACAAAAACTAACATTGCTTAATTATCACCTCCCATACCTTATATCTGGTTAGACACAACTATGCCTATGGCCTGCTTGAATGCCCTATCAGAGCATTTCATTTTACATGTGAAGATAAAAAATGTCTATCAACAAATAATCCTGACATTTTCGAATAATCCTGACCACTTTAGAAGCACTGAAGTGAAATCAACATTTTGGCAAGTAACTAAGACAAAAACCCAAAGTAGAATATCAAAGCATTTTGCTATTTCTGAATATGTTTCTCATTCTAGCTTTCCTTTTTCACAATGCAAATTTTTCAGATCCTAAATTTTACTCATAAAGATCATTTATGGCAAATAATTTTTGCCTGTGATAACAAAATTCTTCCTAATTCAGTGGCCAAAAAAAAAAAAAAAGTTTTCTGTATTCTTTAGTCCAAGTTTATGGAAAACGTGGACAGAGAATCCCAAACTGCCTTTATTTGCCATTATCTAGTCTTGTTATCTTCCGTGGAAGGATAAGGCATTAGACTCCTAATATGCCTTGATAAAAGGGATCCATTCATTCACTAATATACTTTACAACTCAATAAATATTTCTTGAGCACCTACTCTACATCACACACTGTTCTAGGTGCTGACCATAATAAAGTTTCTAAACTCAACAAGGACTTTCAAAATTAGATACTTAGACTTAAGATAACATAGGGCAGATTTTCCTGTGTGTTCCCTGAAACACCTAGAGAAGGAAAGGAAAAGTGAGGAATGGAAGCCAGACAAAGGGGACAAGTGTAACAATTTAACTCCTTGGAAAGTTCAGAAATCTACATATCATACCCCTAACTAAAGAGTTACAAAATGCATTTGCTTTTACAGTGATGCAATAAAGCCACCTGTTTAACTTTCATTTTTTCCCAAACTCATTCAACCATTTAACATATTTTAATGCCTCTAGAAACTGTGCTCTGCAGATCGTATTTTGGGAAATGCTGGGACATGTTTTTGTCTTGATGAAGGCCAAGGATTTTTTTAAACCACTACCTGACTGCAAACTATAGTTTGTGAGGTGAATTGAGTTTGTGTTAACATCTCATTGACAAATTTTTTCCTGCTTATTTTTTTCCTATAAATTTCCTCTATCTCAGAAGTTTGGTCACTTAAATTTCAACAAAACTGGCTACATTAGAGCACCTAGTATTTCATGATATTTTATGAAATTACTATTTTAAAGGAAGACATAAAGCAATAATCTTGAAATGAAATCTTTCTCTTCATGTCCACAGTTAAAAAAGCTTTACAAAATAATCAGGCACTAAACTGGACATGTATATCCCAAAACGGATTAAGATAACCTGCATGATTTTTAAAATATTGATTCCTGAGTCTTACTCCAGACTTATTAAATCAAGATCTCTAAGAGGCAACATTCAATAACAACCATCTAGGGTAATTCATATCATCTAGGAAGTGTGGGAAAGACAAAAGGGGCCTCTGATATCAAAAATCATGATTGTTTCATTTGGTACGTTGACTATACCTAAAAGTTATCTCTAGCCCTTTTATTGTGTGTATTAAATTTAAATTTGAATCATTTGTTTTACTACACCATTGTATCTTCTAACCTAAGACATCATCTCTCCTCTTTATCCCTTTATTCATTTCAGTTACAATATAACCAAAGTATAAGAAAAATAAAGGTGATTGCCATAAAAGAAGTATATCAAAGAAGGAAGAACACTCAGAGTCCAAGCAAAATTAATGCATCCTGTACTGAATTAGTAGTTGAAAAACTCTAAGATTCTTTGCCCTAGGTCTTCTCCAATCTAGGCAAGCATTCCATATTAAAAAAAAAAAAAAATACTGTAAGAATACAAGATAAAAGATGGTAACTAAATATCAAGTTCAACTTTGAGTCCCACTCTAATCATTTTCTTAGCACAGCAGTTCCTAAGTAGTTACTCAGCATAACCAAAGTTCTTTGATGCAAAATTCTCCCTGAAACACCAATCTAAAACCTTAGAAATTTAGTGCTGCAGATAATGAGAATTTTTATCACTAAAGGTTACCTTTTTTTTTTTTTTTTTTTGAGGTAAAGGGAATGGAAAAGAGAAACAAGGAAATAATATACCTAGGAAAAATTATGCAAGTATTGGTCAATAAATAAAAAGAGCTTTACTGGATTTTGTAACTACTTTTCTATAATTCCTCAGTATTTAATAATGACCTCCCTCCCAAATTTTCAAAGAGACCAAAACATTATTTTGCTTAACAACATTAAAATAACACTCAACCAAAAAGGAATTAAAAAGTGCTTGGATGAAAACAAAATGTTATGTGGTAAAGATTTATTTATTTATGATATTTTAAATATTTTAAAGTTATATTAGAAATATGTTCTTATAGTAATGTTATGTTAAAATATCTCAAAAGTGTCAAATATGATTTACTTGAAAAATGTTTTATGGCACTATTCTACTTTCAGGTTAACATATACAAAAATCAGCCCTTCAAAGTATGTATTCGTTTCTCTTTATTTTAAGACTTCCTCCTTTTTTTGAATCCAATAACAAAACTTCGCTTTGATAATCTTCATTCAAAGTTAATCACTTCTAATGCTTATGTCTCCATAAAAGTTTCCCTTAAAAACACCTTTCTCACAAACCTATTTAAATTTATTTTTTGCAGAACAATAAAAAATTTAAGCTGTTTCTAAACACATCTTTCTATCTTTTGCTAACTCTTAACCTCCTTTTGTGTTATTCTCGCACCTGGAGAAATTATAGATGCTTATCATATTTCATATTTTGTTTTTTTCTACTTATTAACTGTATTATATTACTTTAATCACCTCTTATAGAGATTATCCCATCTAAAGTGAGCCCTGACTTTGGTTTCCCTCAAGTTCAAAAAACAAGAACAACAAAAAAAAAGCACACAAAGGTGTGTTAATTTCCTCAGTGCCCATTTCAAATTAAATTACGTGCATGATTTCTATTAATAAAATGATTTCTTAATGTTATGCTCTATGTTATGTTACTTAAGAAGATTGTGCATTCCCTTTCTTCTAATTTATTTACAGGAATCTTTCAACTAATTTGTTTTCCTTTTCCTACTTAAATCTCCAGTTTTCTTCTCTACTCTCCTCAAAGTTAGATAAATAATTCAGATTTTGGGTTATAGGTTCCCATATTTGCAAAAGTGGATGAGTTTACTTGAGCAGATAAGTTATGATGTTTTAAAGAAAGTACAGACCATTATACCAGACTATTTGAAATTGGGAAGAAATACTTTAAATGCATAAAAATATTGAAATCATTCAATAAAGTTAATACCTACTATGGATTAAGCATCAAAATTTGAAAAACATTAAAGAAAGCAGAAAAATTAGGATTCGTTTTAGTTGTTGTTAATCATCTATGAAATCACTATGAAGTCACTTCACCTCTTGCCCTAAGGTTTTACATTGTTTAAAAAAGGGGGATTTATGATTTCTAACATTCCTTCTGGTTTCTAAATGTCTGGGTTATTTAGATATGCAATGCAATCCCAGTCCTGAATTCTATATCTGTTATATTATACACACCTGCACACACACCCCTCACGATGACATTTCTGTTAAGGAAAACTTTCAGGAAAAAAAAAAGAATGCAAAACTTCAAAATATTAATAGCAGCGAGGCATTTTCATACACTGACAGTGAGAGAGTAACTGGTATATTCCTTGCTGAAAGTCAGTGTGCAATTATCTGTCAAACATTAGAATGAGGCATGTAATCCTAGCACTCTGGGAGCCCGAGGCGGGCGGATTGTCGCTTGAGGTCAGGAGTTCAAGACCAGCCTCAGCAAGAGCAAGACCCATCTCTACTAAAAATAGAAAGAAAATAACACAGGCAACTAAAAATAGAACAAAATTAGCCAGGCCTGGCAGCGCACACCTATAGTCCCAGCTATTGGGGAGACTAAGGTAGAAGAATCCCTTTAGTCCTGGAGTTTGAGGTTGACTGTGAGCTAGGCTGACACCATGGCACTCTAGCCGGGGCAACAGAGTGAGACTCTGTCTCAAAAAAAAAAAAAAAAAACATTAGAATGAGGAAGTCCTTTAAATTCAGCGTTTGCACTTCTGGGAATCAAGCCTAATGAATGATTGACAACATTTACATAAACACATATGTTTGAGGATACATATTGCAACAGTGGATATACAACAGGCAGTTCATATTTAAAAACTCCAAACCCAAATTCTTGATTTCCACCTCCAATTCTGTTCAATCTAATCTTTCACATCCTAGTTAAAATGGCCTCAGTTGATCAAGCCAAATACCAAGGAATCAATATTCATTCCTCCTTCACAATAAATTCAATAAAGTCCTATCTCTTTTCCCTCTAAAATACACTGAGAATCAGTGATCTTTGGATCTATACTTCAGATCTACATCCTAGTCTCAGCCACCTTTATCTCTCACATGAACTACAATAAAAACCTCCTGAGTTATTTCCTCCTATTTACTCTTGCCTCTCACAACTACAAAAGCCAAAATGACCATTTTAAAATACAGATAAGATCATGAACTTCCCTGTGTAAAACTCTTCCACAACTTTGCACTGCACTTCCAGCAAAATCTAAATACCTCCCTGGTGTCTACCTGTGTCTGCAAAACATTCTCTGTTGCTTTGATTATGCTGCCCCAAACTGACAATTCCCAAAATCTGCTAAGCTCTTCTCTACTCCAAGGCCCTTAATCATGTTTTTTCCAGCCTGGAAAGCATCTTTCAGGCTCCTCATTATACAATTATTATCACAGTAGCCTTCCCTGGTTCACATATTTACCTTCTGCATTCATCTACACACCTCAGTTTTTAATTCTCCTGTTGATTTGTTTATTAATTATGTATTTCTTCCTGCTAGCACATAAAATTCAGATGGTGTGGAACTGTTTTACTGCTGTTATCTCAGTACCATGTATATAGCTCATATCAATAAATATCTGTTGTATGAATGGCAGAATAACCTAAGAGCAACCTGAGTTTTTGCTTTCATTTGCCACAGATAAGCTACTATTTAAAATATAAGTCTTAATTTAGAGTAAAAATTTTACAGATCAGGCAATTCCTCTAGTAATCCATTTCGATAATGTACTAAATCTAATCTGCTAAAATAATGAAAAATGTCAATTAGAGTGACAAGAATTTAGTGAAAACCTGCACGGTACACAGTAATGTACTAAAAATTTATGATCTAACTCCAGAAATCTTCTTAGCTTCATCTCTGGCCACACACACACACACACACACACACACACACACACACACACATATTTTAATTTGTGGCCATCTCCCTTTGGGAAATATAAATTGTTCAGATTGGCTGTA
Organism: Propithecus coquereli; assembly: GCF_000956105.1. NCBI lineage: Eukaryota > Metazoa > Chordata > Mammalia > Primates > Indriidae > Propithecus > Propithecus coquereli. The sequence continues at coordinate 2,957,617 of NW_012140525.1, read as the reverse complement.
ATTCCAGGTGTGCATGGCATGAGATGATCGCTGAAGACAGATTAGGCTTTTGTACTGGAAGGAGTGTTTATGTTTTAGTTTAGAGAGTCATAGATTTTTGAGGAAGGTTTGTTTACTTTAAGAGCAAGAAAGGCATCTGGGTGAGGGCCTAGATGCAGCACAAAGATGACCAACTAAATGCTGTACACCAGTAACATTCTCACTACCATAGAATCAGTGTCATGTTTTCTTGTGTGGTGGATTAAAATTTAGATTTTCCCTTACTATTTAGATTTCAAAGGTGTTATACTGTAGCCTATGCTACAGTATGTGCCTTGTTCCTAAAACTACTCCCAGTGAAGTTAAGTCAAGTTGGCCTTGTGCAATCTTATTCAATCTTGGATAATATGCTAGAATCTACATAAGTGCTTTTTCTACTGATAACATATTCTCCTTATCTTAACCATTCCAAACTCTATCCCATTTTAAAAACACCCTATATTCATCCATCTGCTTGAATATTCTATTTTTGACTTCTAAAATCAAGTCTACATACCTAAAAAGAATACTCCTGAAACCATGCTACATAATATATACTTTGTTACGAGAGTATTTTCCTTTTTGTTATCATTCTAGACTTGGAAAATTGGTCCTGGAAGAGATTAATACTTTAATATTATCTCACTCCATTTGTGTTGCTATAAAGGAACACCTGAGGCTGGGTAATCTATAAAGAAAAGAGGTTTATTTGCCTCTCAATTCTGCAAGTTGTATAAGACTATGGCACCAGCATCTGCCTCTGGTGAGGGCCTCCAGCTGCTTCTACTCATGGTGGAAGGGGAGCCAGTGTGTGCAGAGATCACACGGTGAGAGAGGAAGTAAGAGGGCAAGAGAGGAGGTGCCAGGCTCTTGTTAACAACCAGCTCTCTCAGCCAGGAGCAGTGGCTCATGCCTGCAATCCTAGCACTCCGGGAGGCCGAGGCGGGCGGATTGTTTGAGCTTAGGAGTTCGAGACCAGCCTGAGCAAGAGCGAGATCCCATCTCTAAGAAAAAAATAGAAAGAAATTAGCTGGACAACTAAAAATATATAGAAAAAATTAGCTGAGCATGGTGGCACATGCCTGTAATCCCAGCTACTCGGGAGGCTGAGGCAGAAGGATCGCTTGAGCCCAGGAGTCTGAGGTTGCTGTGAGCTAGGTTGACGCCATGGCACTCTGGACCGGGCAACAGAGTAAGATTCTGTCTCAAAAAAAAAAACAACCAGCTCTCTCAGGAGTTAACAGACTAAGAACTCACTCACCCCCCTACACTCACAGGGCATTAATGTGTTCACGAGCGGTCTACTGCCATGACCAAAACACCTCCCACTAGGCACTCACCTCCAACATTGGGATCAAGTTTCAACATGAGGTTTGGGGGGGGCAAATATTAATTTTCAATATTAACGCACAAATATAACAATCTTAACATTTTAAACATAACTCCTATAGTGTAGCAGCCTTCAATTCTCCTTTCTCTCCTAAGCCTTTTCTCCATTTACTTAAACCCTGAAAGCTTCTGAATTTGTAACCATCTGATTTTATTCCTAATTATTTCAATATTTGCTATTAAAAGTCTCAGGAAGGACATAAAAATGTTAAGGTCTACTTTCATTAGCACATGCCTCTGGCTCTACCATAATTTCTTTTCCACTAAAAAAGATTTTTTGTAAAAAATTTAAAAAATTAAATTTCCTTTCTGAGCCTTTAAATAATATACGTCTTTATCTAACCACAGCAACAGCATAGCAACACTGTAGGTTGCTCTGAAGTTCTGTGTCTCTAAACTAGAGCCAAAAGTAGAGATAGTTTCAACAGTAGACTTTTCTTTGGAAAAGTCCCACATCTATAAATGTCACCTCTCTTTGTCTCAAATCAAGAGTCAATATGTCCAGGGCCCAGAGCTGTAAACACAGAAAATAAAAGCACCAAGGGAAAAATTCCAGGTCTCAGAACTCCAATGAGGTCACAACACCTGCAAAGGAAAGCAGTCATCTCTTTTTGAGAAGGCTTCTGTGTAATATCGAGAATGAGAATCAAAAGATTAAAAACTTGGGTGAACCACTGAAGCAATGAATAATGTACAGTCTGCCTCTGTAATGCCCTATCTCACATAATTCACATAACAAATGAAGCAGTGAGCAGTGCAAGAGATTTAAACCCTTACCCTACTGTACAAGTGGATTGCAACATAAAGTTAACAACCTAGTTTTAAACTAGTTCTTTGGATTAAAACAAACATAAACACAATAGACACTTACCTTCAAAAATGGACCCCAATTGATATTCTCCACTGAAAAATTGTGGCAATGAAAATACAAGTGCTCCCAGTCCTATCATAAAGGATGCAAATGCAAGCCATCTTGGCTTGTGTCCTCTTTCACCAAAGAATGATACGAATAAAGACAGCAAACAGAATGAAATATCGTAACTTGATGATATTAGGCCAGTCAGTGAACTCTTCATTTCATAACGTTTCTCAATCGTGGAAATGCTAATATTTACTAGGCCATTAACTACAATACCTACAAAAAGAGAAAAGGAAATTTATGTGCATTATTACAACTTTACCATACAGATCATGATTATTAACACAATGCACTAAAGTTTCACTGTTCGTGGGTTTTTTGGTATTTTTAAATGTGCCAATTTTAAAAGTCTGGAAATTTTATAGTTAAGCAACCCAAACATACTTTCTTGGAAATAAATTTGCTTTATAAATTGTACACTTGTGAATTTTCAGGTGTTCAACAAAACTGATGTTTGCTACATACTAAATTGTAGTTAACCATCTGTAATTCATTTTTCTTTAAATGACCAACAAAAAGTTCAGGCTAGTAAAGTCCCATGAAAGGTTGCTGTAGAGTTTCCAATTGTAGTATACTCCCATGGACCTCACTCAGGAGAGTAGGAAAGGTACAAGTGACCCCACAGGCCATTGTAGTTACACTCAATTGCTTCCCAAATTACTCAATCCTTAAATATACTTATCTATAACAAGAGAGTACTTTGATTTAGTCTTAAGAAGGACAAATTGAGCTCTCCAACCCCTATTTTTTTCTAACATTCTTACAGATATTAAGTTATTTAAAAAGTTCTGGAGCAAAAATAAACATGAGTTAAGAGTCTTATTTCAGCCACTAGCATTCTAAATCATAAACAAAGTAAAAGAAAAAAGTAAAAAAAAAAAAAAAAACCTTACACTTCATCTGCTTGTTATAACTATAATGAAGGAATAGAAGGTAAACAAAGAAAGACAAAATTGATTTTGACTGACTTAAAAATGTTCTGTCCAGATATAGATTAAACTTACAGGAGTTTAAACATTGCTATAGATTGAAAACAAAAAACATATGATCAAATTTTAACTAGTTATTTCTTTTACTTAAGAGGTATTATAAGGCCAGGCGCGGTGGCTCACGCCTGTAATCCTAGCACTCTGGGAGGCCAAGGCGGGAGGATCGTTCCTAGCTCAGGAGTTCGAGACCAGCCTGAGCAAGAGCGAGACCTCGTCTCTACCAAAAAATGGAAAGAAATTAATTGGACAGCTAAAAATATATGTAGAAAAAATTAGCCGGGCATGGTGGCGCGTGCCTGTGGTCCCAGCTACCCGGGAGGCTGAGACAGTAGGATTGCTTGAGCCCAGGAGTTTGAGGTTGCTGTGAGCTAGGCTAACACCACGGCACTTGCCCCAGGCAAGAGAGTGAGACTCTGTCTCAAAAAAAAAAAAAGGTATTATAAACTCTTTCCATTCATTAATTAACAGAATGAGTATAATCAAGTCATGATTTCTATAATCTCTTTAAATTTTACTTTATCAAGACTAACTAACAATATATTTCAAGAAAAATGAATATAACAAGTTTCAAAAGTCCAAACATGATTTTTACTTTTATACCAACTTAATAAGACTATAAACCAATTACAAGTCCCGGGGATTTCAAGATAAAGTATCTAAAGTACCTAGGAAGGACATTTTTATAAGGAGATAAAGTTATCTGATAATATGAAAATTTCCCCATTCAAAAATCAATTTCCCAACACAACTGCCATACTCGTTAAAAATCAGAGAAATTATTGCCTTCAATGGTAAAACTTCTCTTTGGAAAAGTAAATTCGTAAACTTCTTTGGAAGGATAGTACTTTAATCCTATGAATTCCAACATGAATTCTATGTTATGTAAGTTCCAAGAACACACTGTTTTAAAAAAAAAAAATGCCATGACACACCGCACACCACATCTCTATTGTAAATACATGAAGATAGGAAGCACATTATGATATCAAGTGCTAAAAGAAACCCTGTTTGTCCTTGAGAAATGTTGGGCTAAATAAAATCAACTCATTTGACAAGTTTTTTCTTCCCAATTAAACATCTATTAATATTCTACAAAAATAGTTTTCCTAAGGACCATGTTTGAGAAACATGGCAATAATGTTTTCAGTCATTCAAACTTAAACTGAAACGTGAATCAATGTATTAGGTCACTCTCCTCTCAGATTATGCTTCTTAAATTGGGGATCTCCAGATATATGAGGAACTACACTAAACCTGACACACTTTTCTAAGCATGCCAATTACATTTGATAATAATTTTAAACAATATTTTACATTATATATAAAATTATATATTCTGGAATAATATAGAAGTCTCAGGAGAATTTTAAGATAAAACACAAGATAAAGTTTTTACTTGTGTCCAGTTTTTTGAACTTCTCATTCCTTGACACTGAGATTCTTCACAATCACTGATTTTGGACAACTACGATCAACACATTAACGCAAGGGAAACTTTGGTGGAGACAAAAAAGGTAGAAAAGGAAGTAACTCCAGACACGAAATCTACCTTCAGTAGAAGAGCTGTAGCTGACTTCCAATCAGCAAATAGTTACTTAGCACCTAACATGTGCAAAGCAAGGGGTACTGGGTTCCTTGGAGAGGGGAAGCAGGAATAAAAACAAAAAGTATATATATTCTTCGATTTCATTTTCTGTTAACTTAAACAAGAGCAATTTCCAACCCCCCAAAAATATTTTTTAGATTGCATTTCTTCCAATCTTTGATTGATCATTTACATAATATTTTAAGACTATGACTCAAATGACCAAAAAATATGCACATATCAATTCAAACTAACCTTCAGCATGTCCTTCAACACACTCCACCTTGTCTCCACCCATCTCCAATTTGTCACCTTAATATAACTTCACATTTCTTTCATTCCCCTGCATTAGACACAACACCCTAGCAGCTTTTACCTTTTCTATTTTTATCAAGGGAGGCATTCTCCCTCCAAACTCGACTTAGATTACAAACTCCTAAGGGTATAAACCTGAACTTAATCTGCAACTCCCAAAAGAATCCAACAGAGATCCTACCTACAACAAAACAGATACTGGATAACTACTGTGGCTGAACAACTAATAAAGGCTTACCCTTCAACAACGCGGGAAGCCTTCGCTAATTCACTCACTGGGCTCCACTAGTGCCCACATTCTCTCAAACTCACAAAACGTGAATGCTTCTATCTAATCTATACTATAGATTTTAAATAGCTTTCTCCTTTGACAAACCTCCTACTCTCATCTGCGAATGTATTAATCCGTCCGCTGCAGAAACAATGTACAAACAAATCCCTTTAATAAGGGATTCAGTGAAAGGTATGCTTTTATCATGTAAAATAAGCTCCCCCAGGGTATACTTTCCCAAAGTAGAGTTCTCCTAATCTTCCCTGGAGGTTTGGAATCCGCTAACCTGAGGTAGACCACAAAAGGGGGGAGGGTAGAGAAGCTTGTATACCAAGTTTCAAACGTTGCCTTAAAGGAGAAGCTAAAATGTGGAAGGCAGAGCCTAGTCTGGGGACGCCGTGAGAGCGCACGCAAGTTGCAAGCGTGAGACCGCCCGGGATCCCTTCGCACCTGCCCTCTTGTGGCTCGCCGCGCCCTGCCAGCTCTCCGCTCGGCCAGAGCCCCTGGAGCGGGCGCTGGACTTTACCTTGCGTGACGGCCAAGAGGCAGTAGTGAAGCAGGAAGCCTTGGGGCGTGTTGCAGCGCTGGAGACACTGGGGGTGGAAGTTCCTCCACCCGCACGGCCCCTCCTCAAACTCGGACAGCGGCTGTGGCCCCGGCTGCTCCTGGGAGACTGGGGGAGTCGCTGAAGGCAGCGGTGGCTCCGGTGACTTCTGGGGGTCCTGGGGCTCCTGGGGTTCCTGTGGCTGAGAATCCTCTCTCTGGGGGACGGAAGACAAGGCAGACACCTCGACCTGACCCGGCGATGCAGACGAGCGGCGCGGGGTGTCTGGGGTGGAAGGGACGAAAGCCGGGTTCTCAATGCCTTTGGCGCCCTTCATGGTCAGGATGGGTTCTCCCTACTCCGGAGCCTTGGAGCAGCAAATAGCCAGGTTCCTCTCTGGCTCCTCCCCCGGGCAGGTGTCAACGCCCCCGTGCGGGCACACTTCCCGCCTCCCGGCCCTGCCTCTCCCCGCCGCCGCCCGGACCCTCTTACTCCAACTCCGGGCCGCCTGGGGCGCGGGCGTCGACCCCACAGGCTGTGTGCTTGGCCCGGGACTGCGACTCACCTGTCGCCGCTGGGGAATGCGCGGCGTGGGCGTGCGACCCGGCGGCGACCAGTGAGGTGGCGAGAGTTCGCTGCCCGCCGCCCTTGTCCGGAATCCGCCCTCGCCTGCCGCCCGCGCCGCTCTGGCCCTGCGCCCCCGCAGCCCGCCGCGCTTTTTCCCTGAGCCCGGGTCCTGGGAATTAATAGAATGTGGGAATCTGTGGCCGAAAGCTCCCCCTGGGTGCTGACATGAAAACGGTAAACAGTTGCATCAGGAGATCGTTCAAGAAAATATTCTGCGGCTTTCTTCCTTTGTTGCTTACCAAACCAGGTTAGCGCTGGACTCCAAGAATCTAGCAGCCACAGGCATAATACTTTGGATCCCTGAGCGTCTTGATAGACTTTTATTTGTCATCCTCCCTAGAAACAGAAATCCACGCCACCGCCTCCATCACCAGCACCATTAACAGCAGTATAACCACCTTTTTGGTTTTACTTCCCCAAAACTGAAGGAATAGAAATTAAGAAACTTTAAAAACATACATAGGACAGTCTCTCTGCTACATATCACGTATTTAAGATCAACAATGCTGATAATTATGTAAATAATTTCTACTTGTGGAATAAATAAGAAAAACACTTTGAAAACAACACCATTGTGTGATAGTTAACAATTCGTTCATTCATTCATTGATCCTCAAAAAAAAAAAAATTATTTCCTGGGTGCCAAGCACTGATCTAGGCTCTGGGGGCACACAAGTGAACCAGAACTGACCAACGCCCCTATCCTTATGGTACTTCAGTTCTAATAGGAGACAGACAATAAGTAATAATACATAGTACATGGCACATAGTATGGTAAGTAAATACTATTTTGTGAAACTTTTGTTTCAATTATATATGCTGTGTTTGCTGGGTTGAGGGATTGAGACACAAAATATGTATCTTACTTTGAACAGGCATACATTCTGTTCCCTGTTCCCTCGCAGTCAAAAAAGTTGTAGACTGCCGGGCACGATGGCTCACGCCTGTAATCCTAGCACTCTGGGAGGCCGAGGCGGGCGGATTGCTTGAGCTCACGAGTTCGAGACCAGCCTGAGCAAGAGCGAGACCCCGTCTCTACTAAAAATAGAAAGAAATAATCTGGACAACTAAAAGTATATATAGAAAAAATTAGCCAGGCATGGTGGCACATACCTGTAGTCCCAGCTACTCTGGAGGCTGAGGCAGTAGGATCCATTGAGCCCAGGAGTTTGAGGTTGCTGTGAGCTAGGCTGATGCCATGGCACTCACTCTAGCCAGGGCAACAGAGTGAGACTCTGTCTCAAAAAAAAAAAAAAAAAAAAAAGTTGTAGACTGGCCTAGAATATAGGGAAAGAGTAACAGCAAGAACTATCATATTTTAAATGTCTGCTATATGCCCCATTATTAATTTTTACAAAAGCAGTTGCTATTATCATCTACATTTTAGATATTAAGGAAACCACAGCCAGAGAGGATCAGTAACTCTCCCAAAGTCACACAGCTAATAAGTGACCTACCACTTGTTAAGGATTTGAATTCAACTCTCTTAACCAGATCTCTTCCCTGGACTTTGCATTTTCTATCTTTTAATTACTATAGTCTACCTCTGTCAGTTAGAATAATTGCATAGAAATTCTAAGAAATCAAACTCATATTTCGGTGATATTTATGAGGTTTAGAAAATTAATGCTGCTCTGGATACCTCTGATTTGAGAGGTATCCAAATTAAGTGTGGTATGTAAGCCTCCAAGGCCTTCTTTCAACAGAAATGGACTCAAAGGAGGTATTTACTTTGATCATCATCTTATCTATGGAATATGAAGTAACGTACCCCATCAGCATATTTTGCTTTGATAAGATATCGTTACACACAATCATGGTTTAAGATTATTTTGCAGCTTTGAATTAATAAATTCAAACTATACTATCTAAATCAAACTGGCATAATCATCATGCACTTAAATTTATACTAAGGAGAAATCTTACTCTTACAGTGTTAGAGAGTAGAATTTTGTTGAAAGATTAGCAGAAATGCTATTGCTCCATCTTAAATGCAACTTGCTCTAACTGAAAGTGTTACCAATGCTACTTTCCTGTTCTCTTACATTCTTTATGCTGCAATGATGGAAGAAAGGGGGCCCAGGTTTGCAACAAAGACCAAAAGAAAAAAAAAGAAAACTTGGTAAGTTTCATCTCTAATAATTGTATAGAAAACTGTCAATTTTTAAATTAATTTTTTGGTCAATCTAGGTTAAATCTGTTTCTACTGAGCATAGTCAAAATATACCATGTTACATTTCAGAAGGTAATTGATAAATTGCTTTTTTTTTTTTCTTAGTGGATTTCAGGTGATATATTTTTAAAGGGTAGAGAACAGGAGAAAGAGCAGTGTTCAAATTTTATAGTAAAACTCCAATACTGTAGCAAATGTCCCTGCCTATGGATAGCATTCTCTGGAATGTGCAGTAGGTCTTCCCTGTCAGGAATTAGATAAACCCAGGTAAACTCGATTAATAACAGAGCCATCAATATTATCTCACTAACTCCCCTTGCTCTGATTCTATGCTTAAGAGCAATCTTATCTTTATGCTTCTGTTTTCCATGTAGATATGTCTACTGGTGAAAATGTACTGATATGCCTATCTTTATCATTTTCTTTCTGTGTTTTTAATATTTTATTAATTCCCTTCCAATTGCAGACTAAATGTGAATCCTTTAATAGTATAACACTGTGAGGCTCATAGCATATTAAAATTAGAGGGATCTTGGCAATGCCTGAACACAAACATGGTCAAATGTGGATATTGTTGAGGTTCATTAAAAATCACAGTATTGAAGATTTATTAATATCACAGAATCTTATTTTAACTAAATAAGAGCAATGAAACAATCTAAGTGATTATTGTAGTATTCTGCACTTCTCTTTTCCATTTTAGATGTTTCACAAAATGTATAATTA
>NW_012140525.1:2946105-2947796 GCF_000956105.1 Propithecus coquereli | reverse complement strand
TATAATTTACTCAAAACACTATTAAATGCTGTCAAGCCTACTTATGATACAAATATCACAACATTATAGTGAATAAATTATAGTTGTATTTTTATGTATCAAGAAATGTTTTAAACTGAAGAAACTATAGTTTTATAAATTAGTAATATGTATATCATTTCTAAAATTACTTTTCTACTCAAGATCTGATTTTGATGCCTGGAAAAGAGTCTTTAATATGCTCTGATTCTACAGGAGCTACATAGTCACATGTCACAATGTCATAACCGTGATGCTATCTTTGCAGAACAGAGAAACAGCCCTACTGGAACTCTTTATAGTCCTGTCACACGCACAGTTTACCCACTACCTGTTTGTTAGCAAAGGATAGTACTAGGATGATGACGGTTATTAAAATTTAGATTTTTAGAACTATAAGGGACATCAAGATATCATTTGTTCCAGTAGCCTGCCTCTAGGAATTTTAATGGCAAATCCACTGAAAAGCTCAATACACTCAGAAACAAGAAAGGCTGATAACAGATAAGGTGAGAGGGACGAGTGATGAATTTTCATACATTCTTTCATAGTAATCTTTTCTCAATTTACTGGGAGTTGGGAAAAGTTTAGAAGAACTATGAAGTTGAGGGAGTTAGCAGGCTCCTATCAATTAGCGAAAAAAAAAATACTTATAAACACAAGTAAGAGCTTTAGTGAACAGAGTTCAAAGCAGTAGACACAGGTTAGTTGGAGAAAAAAAAAAAAAAAAACCTCTCATTTTGCTTTGTAATTACTTGTGGAAGCTCCAAAGGACAAGGACAAAGATTTTGTAACTCACAAAAAAGGTAGGAAAACAGAGAATTGCTTCAGTGAGCATTAAAGAAAATCAACAGTCTGCTCTTGGAAGAGAAGGTACAATTATCTCCATACTCCAGCTCATTAGAGCAAATGAAAAATTTACTAGACCAAAGGACTATAGGAAGTGAAAGCGTCCAAGTCAGTTGTGAAACAAAGACAAAATTTTAAAAAATTAAAACATGGAATATAAAAAAGCTGACATTAAAACTACAGCCAATGGAGAGACTTCCACTTCCAACCAAGATGAAATAATGGGGACCAGATTTAACCTTCACCTGAAATATGTAAAAGAAAAAAAAAAGATAAAATGTATGACGAAAAAAAAAGACACCAGATGTAAAATAATGAAGGACAGCGTCCCTAAGAGACAAGAAGAAACTAGGTGAACGATTTACTTTCTCGAAAGAGGTTTCAAGAAATTGAGTGGTGAGGGTGGGGCAGGACCCAGGATCCACAGAAAATCTCTAATGCTAGCTAAGACTGCTATAATTTGCTGAGCAGAATGCTGGGGAAGAGAAAGCTTCACAGAGGAGAGGTGCAGAGTGTTCAGCAGAATATGGATAGGACATAGGTATGAAGAAATGATTCTAGTCCAGGGAAAGAATCACCTCAAGGGACGAGAGGGGCAGTGGCCAGTACTCAGACAGGGCCCACTAAAGGTGAAATGAGGAAGTTTTCAGACACTAAAAAAGAAATAGTTCATCACCGAAAGCATCTACACATAAGAAATGTTAAAGGAAGTCCTTCAGACAGAAGGAAAATGATTCCAAGTGGCAATATTGATCTATATAAAAGGACAAAGAGCACCAGAAATGAGGAGATGAAATATAAGACCCATGAATAAATGTATAAGA
>NW_012140525.1:2919433-2944450 GCF_000956105.1 Propithecus coquereli | reverse complement strand
AAGGATGGACATATTTGAAACACGGACTTGGGGGCGGGAAACCAAGGGCAACACACGTAACCTAAACATCTGTACCACGGGGAGGGCGGGGGGAGGAGGGGGGAGGAGGGAGGAGGGGACGGGTATTTGTATAAACAAGGAGTGCAATGCGCACTACCCGAAGGATGGACATATTTGAAACACGGACTTCGGTGGGGGGCGAACCAAGGGCAACACACGTAACCTAAACATCTGTACACCCATAATTTGCTGAAATAAAAAAAAAAAAGACCAGGAAAAGAGAAATGCAAATATGCTATTGTAAATGTCTTATACAGGAAGCAATATATGTGTCTTATATGTGAAGTAATGTAATATCAAAGGTAGAATATGTTAATGATTTATAGCGTGAACATTAGAGCAACCTCTAAAATAGCAACAGCAAAAAAGAGCCACAAAAGGAGATAAAGTGAAATCATGTAAAATATTCAATTAATCCAAAAGAAGGCAGCAAAAGAGGACATAGGGAACAAAAAATGAATTGGATGGAAAGAAAACCAGTAGCATGGCAATGACTTAGACCTAACCATATGAATAATCACACTAAATGTAAATAGTGTAAACACTCCAAATAAAAGGAAAAGATTGTCAGATTTGATGTAAAAAACATGAACCGATTAAATACTGCCTATGAGAAACACATTTTAAATATAAAGACCAATCGGTTAAAAGTAAAAGAATTGGAAAGGAAATGTTATAGCATGCTTACACTAAAAATGGCCTATAAATTTACTAGTTGGATGAAATGGATAAATTCTTTATAAGACAAATAACAAAGATCTCTCAAAAGGTAATAAAAAAAATCTAAAGAAGGTTGTATCTACAAAAGAAATTGAATTTGTGATATAAAATCTTCCCACAAAGAAAACCTCAGGCCCGATGACTTCAGTGGTGAGTTCTACCAAGCATTTGAGAAAGAAGTGATGCAAATTCTTCCAGGAAATCAAAGAAAAACGAATACATCCCTTTTCATCCTGTGGTGTCCAAATTACTCATCATTTGTCTGAACTTTATCATAGCATCTGCCCAAAATGACCTTATATGTCCTTGTGGATATGATAAATAAATGTGGGCTAAAGATAATACAGTTAGTACTATCTGTATGGTTGAGATAGACAATTCTTTTGATTGACTACGGCAAAACAGTGATTGAATAACAGATTAATGTCAACATAGTGAGAGAACTTTAATAAAAGCTGAAAATATAGATTAGGATAGGCTATTAAACAATCTCATTAGTTTAAAGCAATAAATAGTGGCTTTTCTGGAAAGTTTTTCTGCAAATAGTAGATTCAGGGGTCCAGGTTCCTCCCATTTTCTGATTTTCTCATCTCGGAGGTTTTGTTTTGTTTTATTTTGTTTTTTCTTGCTACAAGTAAATTTGGGAGAGAATGAAGATGTTTACACTGGATGTTTCTGGCCAGCACTTCAATAGATCATATGACACTTTTGCCCATATACCACTGACCAAAACTTTGTCCCCTGTCCTACCTAGATGCAAGAGGGGCTGATTATATACTTATACTGTATGCTTAGGAGGAAAATAAAAAAATTTAGTGAACAGATAATGATGTATCTGCCATAAATATTATGAATATTATGAATCCCTTGTATAACAGCATCAGGAGCAAATATGCTAAAACCACAATCCATATCTTATAAAGTGACGTAGATTAAAAAAATTTTACAAATCAACTTAAATCAAAACTGTAAAATGAGAGAGATTTGACTAAACATCATCAAGTTAAAACACAAGTCAAAAGTAAATAAATTGAAGTATGGAATCCAGGTTGAGATTTTCTCTCTATTGTATACATTCAGACTATCTCACAATATTGTATCCAATCCTAAATGTTGCACCAAGAGAACCACTGACTAATGAAAGCAGGCCTGACGATAGCTAAAATGGAAAGAATAATTGAAATTTGTCACATGGAAATTAGTCGAAAGAACTATGAAATTTTATCCTGAAGAAAATATATAGGGGTAACATGATAGCTATCATGAAATATTTGAATGTAGGCATCATTTAAAACAGAGATCAGACTTATTCTTTATATTTCTTAAGTACAGGGACCATATAAGTAGAAAGAAAATGTGGGCTCAATATAAATGAAATTCTTTTATAAATAATTATAGCAACAGTTGTCAAAATGTGATACAAGAACCCCAGAGTCCACTAAAACCTTTCCAAGGGTTCTACAAGTTTATAACTGTATTCAAAATAATACTAGGATTTTATTTGCTTTTTAGACTCTCATTTTCTTACCTGTGTACATTGGCATTTTCCAGAGGCTGCATGGCATGTTTTATCACACAAAAGAAGAAATGAAAACCCTTTATAAAGCCAGACATTAAAGAGATTTTTAAAAAGGTAAACCATTCCATTCTTGCCACTATAATTTTTGAAAATATAAATGTTAAATTAAAAAAAGTATGTTACTATGTAATAGGTTTAGTATTATTATTTTAAACTAATAATGAAATATTAAAATGGTACATTTTAATTTATAATATAATAAATATTGATAGCTATTTTCCACATAAATATAATTTCTTTGGGATTCTCAGTAATTTCTAAGAGTATAAAGAGATACTGAGACCAGAAAGTTTAAGACCCACTGAAATAGAGATATACAAAATGAGATACATTGCTGCAGTAGATAGTGAATTCTCTATCAGTGGAGGAGCTAGCTGGTCAGTTATGAGGGATATTGTGTGAAGCATTCAAACTATAGAAATTTGGCCTGGACAACCACTGCAGACTATTTTAAATCTGAAATCAATGATGCTAAAACTCCATAAGCACCCATTTATTTCATAAAATACTGACAAGAACCTAAATTTACTCAAAATTTTTTTTGTCAAAGAACTATATATAATGTCAGAGCCGTAATTAGAGTTCTGTTATCTTTCCACTAGACATTATTATTCCTTCCCTGGATACTATTCCCTTAGTTATCAACCTTACATTTACCTCTGCGCCTTGGCCAGGTGAATAAATAGACTGTGTTCTACTCTAACTGGAGCCATTCATGAGCTCACTGGCTAAGATGTTTGTTGGTTTTGACCACCTTCCTTTCTTAGCACTTCTTGACTGACTAGACCATAGATCTCTCAGGCTTCTGATGTACTCTTTATTCTGACTCTTGCTTTTTATGTATGTCCAAGGCATTTAAAGCATATATTAGCAAAGAAAGAAAGATTGAGTCCTGGGATGTGGGTGGGAAGTAAGAAAACAAGACTAAAGCAGATGAAGACAATACCTAGTTTTGAAGTCATCTACAGAGTGGGATGTTGTAAAACACTAAGGTACATACAATTGTAAACCAACTACTTTCCCAAATAGTGGGCCTGAATATAAAAGATATATTGAATGGATGTCATGCAAGACTTGCTAAAGAAATTAGTAAGTATAGTATTTTTTAAGCATGAAAAATATTGTAAGCATGAACATTAATTAGTTGCTGTAATATATTTGTTATAATATTCAAGCATGATTATTGTGTCAATGTTTTGGATTTAATTACACATTGTTTTATTATTTCCATGATTCTGAAGTTTATACCTGTATTTCCTTGCAAAAAAAAAAAAATCAGCCTGTAATCCTAGCTCTCTGGGAGGCCAAGGCGGGCGGATATTTTGAGCTCAGGAGTTCGAAACCAGCCTGAGCAAGAGCAAGACCCCGTCTCTACTAAAATTAGAAAGAAATTAATTGGACAACTAAAAATATATAGAAAAAATTAGCCGGGCATGGTGGCGCATGCCTGTAGTCCCAGCTACCGGGAGGCTGAGGCAGGAGGATCACTTGAGCCCAGGAGTTTGAGGTTGCTGTGAGCTAGGCTGACGCCACGACACTCACTCTCGGGCAACACAGTGAGACTCTGTCTCAAAAAAAGAAAAAAAAAAAAATCAAGAGTAAAGCCAAAAATCCTAAAGTGAAATTGAAGCAGTAAAATAAAACTGCCTACTGGATACTTGCAATGACACCAACAAAAGGAAGCTGATCTTGAAAATGATTTCCTACAGCCAATAGGTGCCCTTGAGAAAATTTCAATAGTCTCCAAAAGTTTTTGCATTTATTATCTGAATACTTAAAAAAAAGTGACCCATTTATTATGATTCCTGCTTCTTATGTAGTGAATAGAAATGTTGCAGGGTTTTTTGGAACCCTAAAAAAGTAAAGACCCCAATACCATTTTGGATATTTTAAAGAAAACAGATTGAGCAAACATGGCATTGTCATCTCATATAGCAATATCATTTTTAATATAATTATTTTGATAGAAGACAAAACACTAATACTTGATAAACTTAGTAAAGTTATCTCAGTTCTACTTATACAAGGAAAGTAAAATGTACCACTCAAATAGCAGTTTCACTGATTTTCAACAGAAAATAAATAAAATCGAAATGTAAAGAAGGAAAGGAAGGAGAAGAGAGGGAGGGAGAGAAGAAATTTCATGCCTTTGTACCTAGCTATTCAATAATACATACTTACCCAGCAGTTGTACATTTATCAGTTTCAGAAAGTGGAGCTAGGCCATTTCTAACAGTAAATGATAAGAAACCAAAACTGATCTAATATAAATAGTCCACTATCAAGTTAGTTTATGTAATTCACTCCACAGAAAATGAGTAAAAACACCCTTGCCTTCTCAAGCAAATAATCTACTTGACTTCATATTACATAAAACCTGATTTTCTTAGCTGCTCCGGTAACATAAAATATTTTACAGCTAATAAGATGGTTAGTAATAATCAAAGGGTATGAATAAGGCAACCTGTTAGAAAGGGTTCTGGTTGCAAATGTAGACCTGCCAACAGCAGCAAAAAATTAAAATGGATAAAAAATATCTATATAACAGAGAAACCAAGAGAATGTAACAGTTGAGGTTGAGCGGTTGAGCATTTGAGCAGTAGTGTAGGGACAAGCACATATAAATAACTTCTGAGGATTTCATTTAAGATGGGAAATGGAGAGGTAAGGATTAACAGGAAGTGGAACAACAAAACCCATCAATTTTAAAAACATATCACAGTGACAGCAGATAAATAATTGCCAAGGGACAAGAGTGTGGGAGAGACATGAGGGAAGTTTTGGGGTGTTGGAAATATTATGTGTCATAATCGTGGTGGTGGTTATGTGACTATATATAGTGAGTCTTTACTTAACGTTGCCCATAGGTTCTTGAAAACTGCAATTTTAAGCGAAACGATGTACAACGAAACCAATTTTACCGTAGACTAATGGATAGAAACAAGAGTTAAGTTCTTACAGCATATTTATGGTTACAAAACATCACCAAACTTTTACTAAACCCAAAACACTTCTAATATTAAACATTGAAATTAATGTGAATTACGCATACATTTAAGAAAGATTCTGAGCAAGAGCGAGACCTCATCTCTACTAAAAATAGAAAGAAATTAGCTGGACAACTAAAAATATATAGAAAAAATTAGCCAAGCATGGTGGCGCATGCCTGTAGTCCCAGCTACTCGGGAGGCTGAGGCAGGAGGATGGCTTGAGCCCTGGAGTTTGAGGTTGCTGTGAGCTAGGATGACACCACGGCACTGTAGCCCAGGCAACAGAGCAAGACTCTGTTTCCAAAAAAAGAAAGAGAGAATAAGAAAGATTAATAAAAATAAGTAAGATAATTATTTACTGACTTATTCCAGTTCAGGGGCAAGGGTGGCTGGAGCCTACTCCCAGCGCCCCAGGGCACAGTCAGGAACCAAGCCTGGACAGGACGACATGGCTACCGCACGCAAGGTGTGCTCAGACCGGCACCATTTAAATATGCCAGTTAACTGAACATGCACATCTTTGGGATGTAGGAGAAAACCGGAATACCCAGAGTGCCTGGAGAAAACCCAGGCACACATGAGAAGAAGGTGTAAACTCCACACATACAGTAGTTCTGAATGGAATCAATTTTTTTTCTCATCAACATTATAACGAAATGACTTTGAACAAAATGATGTTATTTGAGGACCTGATATGTTCTTGTCAAAATTCATCAAATTATACTCATAAAATTGGTGAATATTGTACCTAAATAAAACTGATTTTTAAAAAATCTGTTTGAGAGAATTTAGTAAAAAGGCAAGTCCAGCACCATATATTTCCAAAGGTCTTAATGCAGTATCTCAACATCTACAATCATTGATGCTTCGCCATTTACTGGCTTTGTGACTTTGTCCAAGTTATTTCACTTTTCTCATTTTCTCTTCTGTAAAACACAGAGTATAGCAGCTATGGCCTAGGACTGTGATATGACAGATGAGTTAATTCATTAATGTGCTTAGCAGAGTATGTGGCACGTGGAAAGGACTCCATTCAGTTTTTCATACATTTTTAAAATCTTGGTTAAGCATCTACTACATGAAAATCATTTTACTAAGGGCATGGTATACAGCAAAGGACAAAACAGACAAGTCCTTGCCCTTGTGGAGCTTATATCCTAATTGAGAGGAAAAAAAAAAATCAAACAATAGCAAAAACGAAGTGTCTGAAGATAATTACTGTATGTGCTATGTAGATAATCAAAATAGGTATAAAGAGACCAGATGGTTTCTTTAGTTGGGATAGTAAGGGAAGGCCTCTCTAAGGAACTAAAATTTAAACTGAGATCTGAATGAGGAAAAGTTTGAAAGTCTACACAAACCTGAAGGGATTTGTAAGCGAAAGCAACGTGTACTTTTGTCCATTAGGATGATGGGAACATTTGGAGGCTTTTAAACACATAAATGACAATGTGATTCATGCTTTCAAATAATATGGCTTCTTGGTGGCACTGGATTTGGGAAGCCAAAGGTAGAACATGTTACTGGGTTGTATTAGGTTCAGCTGTGAGTTATAGCAAAGAAAAAACAAACAAAATAGTAGTAGGTGAAAAACAATCTAAGTTTATTTTGTTTTCAAAATGTCCAGAGGTAGTCAGTTCCTGGTGGTATGGGAGGCCAAGGAGTCAAACGTTCAGGCTCCTTCTATCCTATTGTTCTACCATATGTGGTTTCCGCTTGCCACATCAATTTCTCATTCAAAATGACGCCTGAAGCTCCAGCTATTATATCTGAATTTCATTCAACAGGAAGGGGGAAAAGAATGCCAAACGGCACTACCTGGAAGTTGCACACACCACGTTTGTTTACATCCCATAAGCTAGAAGTCAGTCACACCTGTCTAAAGGAAGGCTAAATGATAGTCTTTACCGCAAGCAGCCCTGTGGTCCATTAATAATCTAGATTTCAATTACAAAAGAATAAAGAACTGATGATATTTGGAATATGGTGATAAATAACAATAGCTTAGACTAGAGAAGGAGGGGCACAGTGGTTGTAGCAGAAGGAAAGATTAATGTGTGGGCCTCTTACCTCTGGTAGAACTATGCTGTGGCATGCAGTTTTCTCCTTTGGGATTGGATGGTGCTATAGTGTTCCGGGGACAGGGCAGATTGGCCTTTCCTTTCAAAAATACTGGCTTTGATAATGATATCATTCATCAACAAAATTACTGTTAATGAGGAGAACAAGATCAGTATCCTCCTGCCACATCGAGGATCCGCATTCAATGCATTTCTCTACCTACGGATGCAGTTGCTACTGCTAGACCGCTCCAACAGCCACATGCTCTAGCAGGTTCTTCCACTGCTTCCTCCATTATTCCCCAGGCTTCCTAGTCGTGAGACCCCCTACTGATGCTAGCGCCAAAGCACTTCACCTTCCCTTGATGGATTCATGTAACCAAGGTACATGAGGACATTCAGGAAGTCTGGAAAACACCTGAAGTCACATATAAAACATTGCATTTATGTGAATTTTTTCAAGAGCACAAGTCTGTGCATGTCATCAAATTTTTGAAGTGTTATATGATCCCCACCCCCTCACCACCAAAGTTAAGATCTACTGGCTTAGAACCAGTCCTGAGCTGTACCTAAACTTGCCTGTATCTCACTCTGGCTTCTTAAAATTTCTCAAGAAGAAGGTACATCAAAACCCAAAGGCTCTTTGCTAAATTTTCTCAGCTAAAACATTCTTTCAAAGAAGGAAAGAAAGAATAAAGAAGTAAGTAATTTCCTCCAGGTGAAAGAACTCCTCTGGATACTGCCCTTTTCTATCAGTTCCTTAAATTTGAAAATATGCTCCCACAAATTAGTGTAAAACCAGGGGTATGAATATGCAAATGATTTTGGCTCATGAACTAAAATTCTTAGAGAAGGATGGTCAGTATATATTTTTAATTACATAAATAAAGGTCAGGCTCGAAGAGACATAAATTCAGTTTTCAAAAAATAAAAATCTAACTAATATTTATTGGGCATTTTATTTTAAAACTGCATCACGTTTACATTTCCTATTCAAATAAGTAAACAACTTCAGCTCAACAGTCACCTTGACTGGCAACATCTGTCTTCAATATCCTCTTCTCAGTAAATGGTCTCACCAAAGCCAGAAACCTGAGAAAAAGCCTTGACTGTTCAGTTTTCCTCATATCTCATATGTGAGGATTAATTTTATGGGTCAACTTGACTGTGCTATGGTGTTTCCAGATATTTGGAAAAAGAGTATTCTGTATGTATGAGTGATTCTGGATGAGGTTAACCTTGGAATCAGTAGACTGAGTAAAGCAGATTGTCCTCCCCGGTGTGGGTGGGCCTCATCCAATAAGTCGAAGGCCTGAAGAGAACAAAAAGACTGGCCTCTTCTGAATAAGAAAGAATTCTCCAGCAGACTGCCTTTGGACTTGAACTGGTACATCAGTTCTCCTGGGTTTCCAGCCTGCTAACCCACGTAGGAGATTTTGGACTTGTCAGCCTCTAAAATGTGTGAGCCAAATCCTGAAAATAAATCTGTCTACACACACACACATCCTATTGGTTCTGTTTCTCTGGACAACTCTGACTAATACACCATGTTAATCTATCAACAAGCACTTTTTATTCTAGCTCCAAAAATGTCTTATATCTACTTTGTTCTGTCTTTACTGCCATTGAACCCTTTTTTTCTTTTCTTTCTTTCTTTTTTTTTCTTTTTTTTTGAGACAGTGTCTCACAGTCACCCAGGCTGGAGTGCAGTAGTGTGATCATAAGCTCACTGTAACTTCAAACACATGGGCTCAAGTGATACTCCCAGCTCAGCCTCCTGAGTAGCTAAGACTACAGGTGAGTGCCACCGTGCCTGGCTAATTTTTTTTTTTTAATTTTTTGTAGAGATGGGATATCACTATGTTGCCCAGGTTGGTCTCAAATTTCTGGCCTCAGGCAATACTCTCACTTAGGCTTCCCCCCATTAAACTCTTTAAATCACACATCTCCTTTAGAAACTACTCTAAATAACCTCCTGTGGAGTTTCCTATGATTCTACTTAAGTTCCACAATTTATTTTCCACATAGCACTCAGATGACTCTTTAAAAAAAAACCACGAGAAACATTCGAGCATCAACATAAAAATTATAATAATGGGTTATAATTTATAAAATTAAAGAAAATCTATGTATCTATATCAGTAAAATAAATAAACAATAAATGAAGAAGGGAAAGGCTTTCCTTACAGTAGAGTGCCAATTAATAATACAGAAAGAATGATGGCCTTAGAAGATGAAACTAGTGAGTGAAAGGTTGATGAGTAACAGGATATTGTGTAGTCTCAAAATACCCCCCCACACAAATTGTATATTCATTATAAAGGAAAAAGCAGTAACAACAGTGGAGAAACCTTGTGGAGATCATCTTAACCAAGTGATCAAAGTTGCAGTATTGGGACAAACTGACATTGGTGAGTCTTGATATGATGCACTGAGAAGGATACAATGTCACTTACATGGTACTCTTGACAGAAAATGCATAGCCAGATTCAATCATAAGAAACTATCAAACTAAAATTAACAGACACTCTGCAGAATAACTAGCCTGTATCCTTCAAAATTATTAAGGTCAAGGAAACGCAAAGGAAGTCTAAAAAACTATTTAGATTTAAGGCAAGTAAAGAAATCTGACAACTAAATCCATATTCAAAATTCTGGAATGGATGCTAGACTAGGAAAAATAGGTGTAAAATATATTATTGGAAAAATTGACAAATTTTGAGTATAGGCTGTGGATTATAGAATTGTATTAACATTAAATTTTATAATTTTGATAATCATACCATGATTATGTTAGACAATATTCACATTATTAGGTAATACATACCGAAGTTCTTAAGTAAAGAGGTATGCTGTCTCAAGCTTACTCTTAATATATTGTTAAAGAATATGAAACTGTAAATGTGGCAAACTATAATTAGAAAAACTGAGTAAAGGGTATACAAAATTTCCTTCTACTATTCTTGTAACTTTCCCGTAATTTTGCAATTGAACCAAAATTTGAAAAAAATAAGATTCAAAAAAATAAGACTTTTCACAAAACCCTCTGATACTTTCTAGGATATATAGAATAAAATAAAACATCATTCTCATGGCCTACAAGGGCCTATATGTTTTAGCCCTTGCTACCTCTCCAATCTTATCTCACACCACTTTACCGCTTGCTCAATATACTTTACTGTGAGGATCTCCTAGTCCTTTCTTCAATGTGACAAACTCTTTCCTGCCTCATAGCCCTTGAACTTGCTATCCTCTCTGCCTAGAATACTACTCTCCAGGATCTTGTGAAACTGATGTTTTCTCAAAGTCAATCTCAGCATAAATGTCATATCAGGGAGATCTTCTCTGACTTTATTAAAATAGTCACACACACACACACACTCTATCACCTTGTTCTGTTTACTTTCCGTATGTCTTTTACACAATTCACAAATATTTTGTTTACTTGTTTATTATTATCTCTCTCCTAAACAAGAGTAATTTGTATTTCCAGTTCTAACACAATAAGGGTTCAATAAACATTTGTTGAATGAAATGAATCAATCAAGATCATGAAATACAAGGAATAACGGAGGAATGATCACAGATCAGAAAGACTAGGATTGGATCCTGGAACATGAAAAAAAGCAAAAGAAAGAAACACTGGTGGAAAACCTGGTAAAATCTGAATAAAGTTGTAGTTTAGTTTTAAAAAAGTGATGTGATGTCAATTTCGAGGCTAGGCTGTGGAAGACTGTGGCTTCCATCTTGCCTGCACTCTGCCTCACTGGCTCTTCTTGCCGGCTGCTCTGATGACGCAGTTTCCATGTGAGCTGTCCTATGGAGAGGACCACATGGCAAAGAACTGAAGGTGGCCTCTGGTCAACAGCCAGTGAGGAGCTGAGGTCCAACAACCCTTAAGGAAATGAATTCTATCAGCAACCACATCAGTGAGCTTGGATGTAGATTTTTCCCTGGGTAAGCCTTGAGATGACTGTAGTCACAGCTGACACGTGGAGTCCAGCCCTGGGAGACTGTGAGTCACAGAACGCAGGTAAACTGCACCAAGACTCTTGATTCATAGAAACTGGGATGATAAATGTTTCTGTTTTAAGCCACTAAGTTTTGGACTAATTTGTTACACAGTAATAGATAACTAAGACACATGGTTCTGCACAATTGTTATCCCTGTTTTTACAATGAAGAAAAGTGTCTTAAAGAAGTGAAAGAACTTGCCCAAAATTATATAACTAAGTGACAAAACTGGAATTCAAACCTTTGTCTCTGAATGACCAAGTTTATAGTCCTAGTCACTGCATTATAATGTGCTCACAAGGTCATGTACAATAGTAGTTACAGTTCTACTAATTAAATAGTTCTTGTTAGGTCCGGAGCCGAGAGAGAGACACACGAAGCCTCGTGTGCAGCAAAATGCTGTTTAATTTGGGCATCTGGGTGCAGATGGGTGAAGGCCGGAAAAAGTGTCCATGAGAGAAAAGGGGAGAGCCTTGGGTTTTATGGAGGGTTTTTCTGGGAGGAGTAAATAAATTCTTTTCGAACAACCAGGAGGGATAAGGAAAGTAAGTTCCCCTCTTGCATTCCATTCCTTTATCTCTCTAGGGAACATCCTTATCAGGAGGGATAAGGAAATTAAGTTCTCCTTTTGCATTGCATTCCTTTAACTCCCTAGGGGAGCTGGCGAAGGCCAGGTGCCTAATATACCCCTAGGAAGGGGACAAGGGTGGGTTTTATAGGAGGTTTGGGTGGAAGTTTGGAGAGGGTGAATTCTTTAAGCCTAACAGTTCTAAGCCAGGATAAACTTTTACAAAGCACCCAAACCTACTGCCAAATAAATTTTAGAAAAAAATACTCTTTAACATTTAACTATGTCAAAGTAAAACCATGTTTTTTTGCGGGTGATCATTCACCACAATCCAAAAGGATATCAAGTAATATTTAACGAGTAAATTTTCTCAGCTGCTTGGAGGTACTTTTGGCAATTAACATTCAGTGGACCCAGTGATGAAAGACAAAATCAGACATTCTGTAAGATTCTGTAGCGATTTTGAGGGATTTCAGGGCCGATCAAGGGAATAGATATGACATGAGCTTTACCTGGGCAACACTTTTACAGGTGTGCAGGTGGGGAAGGTCCCTCACAGCATAATACTATCTCCAGAGGCTCCAGCATAGGAGAAGGGGGCCATAGAGGGGCCTCATATATCTCAGTAATGTTACTCAGCAATCGAGCAGGGAGTCAGGGTCAGAGAGCTGCAAAAGGCAGCAGCAGCTTGTGGTCTTTCATAGCTACAGGGTTTATCTTATCTATGGCTAGCAGATGTTGGGCATAGTTTCCTATGATATGCAAAGTAGGCAGGCTTCAAATGGCTAAATATCTGTTTATTTGGGCTATGATGAAGACAACTGGATGCGTAAAAATTTGAGTTTAGTACCAGTAGGCTTTTGAACTCCCAGGTTGCAGACTGCTATGAAGACATAAACAACCTAGGGGTCATCTTTGACCCATTTATATAATAGATTCATGCTAAAATTTATCTATAGTTGACCTGGTCAAATGGCAACAACTTGCTTTTAGAAACCTCTAGGCTAAAATAAAATCATACTTTAGTTCTTTGGCAGGTAACTCTGAAGCGTCAAAGAAGTCTTTGTTTAGGCATGTGAGAAGCTCAAAACTCTTTGAGAAAACTATTGGCCCTTTGCCAGACATTGCTATAGACTATGCCCTGGGCATTTCCATGAGGGGTGGGGTTTCCTCTAGGCAAAAGTAGAACAATCTTTTTAATCTGCATAGCTGCATCTTATTCTGCTACTGATCATCTTCTATTAAAAAAAAATGACTCTTTTAAATGAGATACACATAATACATAATACACAATCTTCACCTCACACACTAACCAAAGAACACAATTTAGAATTTAAAATCTTTGTATTCAAAGGACAAATGGGACCTGGCGCAGTGGCTCAGGCCTGTAATCCCAGCACTCTGGGAGGCCAAGGTGGGAGGATCAGGATGTCAGGAGTTCAACCGGCCTGAGCAAGAGCGAGACCCTGTCTCTACTTAAAATAGAAAAAATTACCCAGGCGTGGTGGCACACACCTGTAGTCCCAGTTACTCAGGAGGCTGAGGCAGGAGGATCGCTTGAGTTAGGGAATTTGAGATTGCAGAGAGCAATGATGATGCCATTGTCCTCTAGCCCAGGTGACAGAGTGAGACCCTGTCTCCCAAAAAAAAAAAGTACAGATGGGATATAACACTCTAAGGGGAATGTTAGCCATGAAATCTTCTAAATTTTTTAAGCCCTATATTCAAGCCAGAACTCTAAGAATTGGAGAACCTTGGTTCCTGATAGAAATATTTTTATTAACCTATAATTTGGTATCTGTACTTTTTAGGATGTGCTATTATGTCACATTACAGTAATAAATTTAGCCTCAAATTGTATTGTCTTTATTTCTAGCTCCAGCACATGTTCAATAAGGGTTTGGAGGTGTTTGCTATATTATATTCATTCACTCAGGGGCTCAGGTTGACTGTCTTGTAGTTGTACCATCCAAACCATTATAGACACGGTAGCAGGAAAAGAGAATCTGAAAAGTGACCCATTTCACTTCTGCTCACATTTCATTGGCCAGAATTAGTAACACCTAACTTTAAGGGGCCTGGAAAATGTAAGTGGTGGGTGTGACAATGCCATTCTCCTAAATTTTTGAAAACGAATATGATAGGCGTATTAGTTTTTCATTGCTGCTTTAACAAATAACCACAAACTAGTGACTTAATACAACACAAATTTATTATCTTACAGTTCTGGAGGTCAGAAATCCAAAATAGATCTCACTGGACTGAAATCAAACTGTTGGCATTTCTTGGCCTGTAGCCCCCTTCCATCTTCAAAGCCGGAAATGGCCAATTTAGCCTTTCTCACATCACATCACCCTTACACTGACTCTTGGGTTTCCGTCTCTCACATTTAAGGACTCTTGTGATTACATTCAACCTGGATAATCCAGGATAAGCTCCCTATTTTAAAGGTCAGCTGATTACAACTTTGATTCCATCTGCAACCTTAATTCTCCTTTGCCAGGTAACATAACATATCCATAGGTTCTGGGCACTAGGGCATGGGCGTGTTTGGGGAGCATTTTTCTGCCAAACACAATACAGTAAAAAAGAAGCAAAATGTTTGTAAAGCTTCTTCATACTTGTTATAAAGGATAATGTTTATTATGTTGTGCACTGACCTTTATATACAATTCACATTTGAAAACTGTAAGAACTGATAGGCTTCCTTTCATCACTTCACGGGAAAGAAGTAACGCAATATGTTTTCCTTTCTTAGAGGAAGAAGAAAAATGAATGCAGTAATACATTGCCGGGGGCATTTCAGTATCAGTCTCTGGAACAAGTAAATCCTGTTTTCCTATGTCGTCCCATCATTTCTTTCTCCTTGGAAAAACATGTTCCCTGCTATTATTTCCAATGCTTTTAGAAGCAAAAAAGGTGTTATGAAGTACATTTATAGAAAGATAAAATAATAATATTAGCACTACTGAATCAAACAAAATTACAGAATATCAGATGCGAAGTGAAAGGAAAAAATATTGAAACATTATTCTGCAGGATAAACTTGTTCTTATATTAATATTTTATTTATAACCACATAGAAGGCAAGGCATATATATAACTGGAAGACAGAATATTCAGAGGAATGAAATAGTGTCCCCTCCCTCAGGGAGGATAACATTTATTTGGAGTGATAATACCATATACATAAAAGCATAACTGGCTAATCTAGCAGGAAATAAGCAGAAAAGTATCTTATGAATAAATGCTATCAGAATTGGATCAGGAAGGAAGTAGTAAGAATGAGTAATTATACTGAAAAAAAGTCTGATGGAGTGAGAATAAATTTTAGAAATTTTGAATTAAAAAGCAGGTTAGAGGTGTTTGTGTCACAAGGACTTACTCTTTTCATAAATTTTGTGATGAAAGATTAATTTTATAAGACAAATATAACCTTCATGTCAAACCCAGAAAAGGTCAGTGTACAACTTGAAAGTTATAGACAAATCTCACTTAAAAACATAGATGCAAAAATCCCAAATAAAATATAAAGAAGCCAAATTCTCAGTATATTAAAAATATTATGCCTCATTAGGGTCTATCCAAGAATTATAAGAATGGCTTAATTTTTGGAAACTTATCAATATGATTCACTTTGATAGATTATTTTTAATTATTTATTTATTTGAGGCAAGATCTCTCCCTGTCACCAAGGCTGGAGTGTAGTGGCGCAATCATAGCTCACTGTAGCCTCAAACTCCTGATCTCAAGTGATCCTCCAACCTCACCCTGCCTCTGGAGTGGCTGAGATTACAGGTGTGAGCCAATTTTGATAGAGTAAAGAAGAAAAATAAAATGTTTATCTCAATAGATAGATGTTATAAATTTGGATAATAAACACACATTTATAATAAAGGAAACTTTTTGTATTTTTAATTAATGCATAATAATTATACATATGTATGATGTACAAAGTGTTAGTTTGATACTTGTACATACAATGTGTAATGATCAAATCAGGGCAATTAGCATATCTTTCACTTCAAACATTTATCATTTTGTGTTGGGAACATTCAAAATCCTCTCTTTTAACTATTTGAAAATATGCAATAAATCATTGTTAATTGTAGTCACCCGATAGTACCACAGAACACTAGAATTGATTCCTTCTACCTAGCTGTAATTTTGTATCTGTTAACCAACCTCTTACTATTCCATACTTACCCCCTTCTTCCCTCCCTATAGTAACCACTGTTCTACTCCCTACATTTTCAGCTTCCACATATGAGTGAGAACATGTATTATTTATCTTTCTTTTTTTGGGGGGGAGGGGGGTAGAGTCTCACTCTGTTGCTCAGGCTAGAGTGCCGTGGCTTCAGCCTAGCTCACAGCAACCTCAGACTCCTGGACTCAAGCAATCCCTCGGCCTCAGCCTCCCGAGTAGCTGGTACTACAGGCATGTGCCACCATGACTGGCTAATATTTTCTATATATTTTTAGTTGTCCAGCTAATTTCTTTCTATTTTTTTAGTAGACACGGGGTCTTGCCTTTGCTCAGGCTGGTCTTGAACTCCTGAGCTCAAATGATCCACCCACCTCGGCCTCCCAGAGTGCTAGGATTACAGGCGTGAGCCACCGTGTCCGGCCTATTATTTATCTTTCTGTGCCTGACTTATTTCACTTGACATAATGTCCTCCAGGTTCATCTATGTGGCCATGAATGACAGGATTTCATTCTTTTTTATGACTGACTAGTACTCCAGTGTGTGTGTGTATCACATTTTATCATCCATTCATCTATTGATTGACGTTGAATTTTATTCCATATCTTGGCTATTATCAATAGTGCTGCAATAAACATGAGTGCAGATATCTCTTTGATATACTGATTTCCTTTTAGTTTTTTTTTGGATAAATACCTACTAGTGGGATTGCTGGACCATATTGTAGTTCTATTTTTAGTTTTTTGAGGAATTTCCATACTGTTTTCCATAATGGCTATACTAATTTACATATGATGTAACCATATTAGAAATCAGTGTAAAAAATCTGGGAAATTCCCAAATATTTGGAAATTAAGTAACGGACTTCTAAACAACGCATGGGCAAAAGTAATTTACAAGAGACATTTTAAAATATTTTGAATCAAATGATACCAAAACCAAAACATATCGATATTTATAAATATACCTAAATAAGGTCTTTAAACAAATATATCATTTTAAATGTGCATATTTAGAAAAAGTGTTTAAAAAACAATTGTTTAAGCTTTTCGTTCAAGAAGCTAAATTTAAAAAGGGAAACTAATCCAAATATTCACAAAAAAGTTAATAATAATATAGGAGAATAAGTTAGTGAAATAGGAAACAAACAAAAAAAAAACAATAGAGAGAAGCAATCAAACCAAGTGTCGATTATTTAAAAATTATAATGAAGTTAATAAAGTCCTAGCTAAACTGATAGAGAAAAAAGTGAAAAAAACACAAATTATGGATATCAAGAATAGAAAAGAGCAACATTACTACAAATCCCACAGATATTAAAAGGATAAGGAAATATTAGAATTAATTTTAGAAATATTTGAAATCTTAAGTAAAGTTGACAAACTCACTAGAAGACATCAATAACCAAACTGACAAGTTATAAATGGAAAATTATAATAGCCTTATATATGTTAAAGGAATTATATTTACAATTAAAAACAAAAAGATAACACACACACACACAACTACAAGATGATTTCATTGATATGTTCTACCAAAACTTTGAGACAAGTAATATCAATCTAACAAAACTCAGGAAATAAAGATGTCAAGAACATCACCCAAATTATTTGTTGAGGTCAGCATAAATCTTATACAAAACAAACAAAGACATTACAAGAAAAAAGTAAATAATAATTATGAGCATACATTCAAAAGTCCTTCAGGAAGTATTAGCAAATCAAATCTAGCAATATATGACCAAGTGAAGTTTAAACCAGGAATAAAAGATTGGCTTAACATTCAAAAATCAACCGATAAAATTCACCTATGAACAGAAAAATAGGAAAAGATTACAGGAATATCTGAATTGACCGATCAAAATATATAAGAAAAGAAATATGATCCTATAGAAGAAAGTACATATTCAGATAATTCACAGAAGAAAAAAGCAGTGGAAACAAGTTTAAAAAGAATATTCTAAACTTAACAAATAATTGGTGATACCATATTGCACCTATCTAAATGGAAATAACAACACTGACCCAAATAAAATAGAGCAATGAGATCATGTATGTACTGCTGATGAGCAGTTAATTTGATAACCCATTTTCAAGATCAGTTTGGCAATAGTTGTTAACATTGCAGATGTTAATAATATCTTATTACACAGGAACTCCTGTACAGATGGATGTATGCATATATGTACGGATGGATTTGTGTATATATATATGTATGACTGGATGTGTTAACTCACTCTCTCAAAGATTTCACCCATGAACGCCAAAAGAGTTATATGTGAAAATTCATAGCAAAATCGTTACAGCAAGAAATTTTAAGCAATTTAAATGTACATCAATAGAAAATGCTCTGATGTAAATACCCATGTTCATGGTGTTACATGACTGCAGTGGCTCCATATACCTTTATTAGCTCTGTTTTTATATCTTTGATACCGACGGCCACAAAAGAATAGGACAGTGATGAGTACTCTGAGTGATTCCACCTGGTTTTGGAAATCCAGAAATTTTTTAGAAGAGTAGATAAAAATATTTAATTAGTGACCAGATTCTTAGGCTGTGTCAAAATGGTGTGTTTAGCACTTTGCTAATCTAAATTATAGAAGAAATAATAGGATTCCAACAATGCCTAATTACTAGGCTAAACGCTGTTTTGGAAAGGAAATGAATTTTGATTTCTAAACTAGGATTCCGGAAATATTTTTCTCCCTCTTTACTCAATGATTCTTCCCATAATCAGTGCTCCAGTGTGGGTTTTCTCTGCTTTATACTAGGAGAGATGTATTTTTCATGTATACAAGAAAAAATGTATTTATATATTTACAGGATCAGGGAGGAAGACAGCTTTTTAGGTCAGCGGTGCTCCCTCTGGGATCTTCAAAGGCAGTAATGGGGACACCAAAGCTTTCACAGTATATCAGAAAGATGAATAAGAGCAGCATATTTGCTCCCAAAAAAATTACATAGGATTTTCTTTAATAAATACAGTCTGTTTTTCTGAACAAAAAGTCTTCCAAAATAACAGACCATGAAGGGAAGAAGAAAAAACTTGAAAACATAATTGTTGGTGAAATTGTTGGGAACTACCTTGATCAGTTGATTAGTGCTTGAATGTACTAGAAAGGGGCCCACTGAAAGCCCTGCACGTATAAGCAGTTGATAAGCCTACCCTGTCTTATCAAATATACTGATGTCCATAACTTGCATTTAGAGGTGGTCCTGAGATGGATTTTTATTACAATGTGGGAAAACTTTACATTATATATTTCTTCTAAGAATGGAAATCTTTTTTTTTTAGTTCTAAAAAGCTGCTTCCTAAGCATGCATATTTTTGAATTTGCATTCTTCTTATTTATTTCAAAAGAGTTTCTAGATGTAAATAATTACATCAGTATGTTAATAATAATAATAATAATAAAGAAGTGCCAAAGAACCATACCCAATTGAATAAATAAAGATTATATTCCAAGACTAGACAATGCTGACAGATACACACCTGTAAGCAAAGAACAAGAATGGAACCAACATCCTCGTTACAGGTAAAATAGTCCTACCTGTTGTCTTTCCTGATGGCAAATGACCAACAATTCAGACCATGCAGACTTAGGGGCATATCCTTTGCCTTTTGTCTTCTGCCCTACCCAGTACCTCCCAATTTAAAATACAAAACAAAACAAAAACATTGTCTATGGTTTATGTGGGGGAGGAATGTGTGGTCAGAAGCAACCCCCATATTCTACTGCTTTTGGACAAGAAATTAACTGTTGGCATTATCCTTGAGCTAAAGGAAACAAAAAGCTATTTTCCCTAAATAATACTGTCAATTCCTGGCCATTGACTTACTTAGAAAAAGCAGAATTAAATATTAAAAATAGTAATATGCTGGCCACAGTGGGTCACGCCTATAATCCCAGCGCATTGGGGGGCCAAGACAGGAGGATTCCTTGAGGCCAGGAGTTTAAGACCAGCCTGGGTAACATATTGAGACCCATCTCTACAAAAAATGAAAAAATAAAAATATTAGCCAGGTGTGATGGCGTGCACGTATAGTCCCAGCTACTAGGAAGGCTAAGGCGAGAGATGGCTTGATTCCGGGAGTTTCAGGCTGCAGTGAGCTATGATCATGCCACTGCACGCCTGCCTGGATAACAGATTAAGTGACCCAATCTCAAAAAAAAAAAAAACAAACTGCTAGGAAACACATTTGCATAAATTGAGATAAAGGTACCCATTGCAATCTACTAAAAAGCTGTATTTTTTTATCCTAGTACCATCCTAAATGTTTATTACTGAAAAAGGCTTAAATTTTTACTGACTTTAATATGATAAAACATGTTTTAAAAAATGCTAATTTACCTTTTTGTTATGTCCACATTCAACAAAGAGTAAAATGAGGTGTACCTTTGTATTTTGAAAACAAACTCCCATGTAAGCTTCTTTTTTGTCAATAGTGAAGCAGTTTTAAAGTTGGAACATTTCACAGTGCTCAGTTTTTGTGATCCCCTGAAATCATTTAGCATGGAGATTTTTTTCTTCTGTTAAATTTCTTATGTGACTTCCTTAACTGGTACCAAGTCTTTCCTTCTACCCACCCAGTCATTGTTGTTTCCAAGATGTAATTCATAGCAACTTAAACAGATTAATGTCAGTTAGGATCTTTCTTCTTAGTCAAACGACAACATTGAAGTAGAAAAAAAAAAAAGCAAAAAGTCCTAGAGGAAATTAAAATTAAAAAAACAAAGCCAAGAGTTAAGTGCATTTTTGTTCTAAAGATTCTAAATGAGGACAAGGTCAGCAGGGGTTGTTGCATAAATTGCACATGATAATTGGAAAGAGTAACTTCCTGGATGGGTAAGAGTGAAAAACTTTTATTAAAAAAGTAAGATTTGTCTAGTTGGAAGTTTCATAACATTTTCAAAATAAGTCTAAGCAAGCAAAAACAAATCTATATATATATATGAACAGTTGTTAGTTTCCTACGCTGTCTTAACTAAGTAGCACAAACTGGATCATTTAAAACAACACAAATTTATTTTCTCATGATTCTGGAGTCTGGAAGTCCAAAATCAAGGTGTTGGCAAGACCATGACTCCTCCAAAGACCATAGGGAGGAACTCTCCCTTCCTCTTCCCAGCATCTGGTGGTTGCCTATAATTCTTGGTGTTCCTTGATTGATAGAAGCATCACTCCAATCTCTGATTTCATATACATATGGTGCTCTCCCCTTTGTGCTCTGTGTCTAAATTTTCCTCTTCCTATAAGGATGCTAGTAATCAAATTAGAGCTCACTTTAACCCAGTATGATGTCATCTTAACTTGATTAAATCTTCAAAGATTCTAATTTTAAATAAAGTCACATTCACAGTTACTAGGGGTTACCACCTGAACATCTTTTGGGAGAATACACTTCAATTTATAATTGAACAAACTTAGCTGAAATGAACTTTAAAATAGGAGACGAGCATGTTAGGGAGTCTGCAACAAGTTGGGAAGTGGCTTTGAAAAGAAGACCCTTTTGAAAAGAAGATCTGTATCTAGCAAGCTATCACCTGAGACTCTCTAGAAAAAGCAAAGACTTTTGTGCCAGTGGCATTAAAAATAAAGTCACTAGCCGTTAATTCATTCAACTAATATTTTTTGAACATTTACCGTATGATAAATGTGGCAACAGAGTGATGAATAACTGAAGACTTTCTTTCAACGTCTCTCATAAAAGACCCAAAAAAGAGCTAGAAAAGAGCCAAGCAGGTAAACAATTACAACACATTTATTGCATATCATGATCAGATTGGAATTTTAAAA
Organism: Propithecus coquereli; assembly: GCF_000956105.1. NCBI lineage: Eukaryota > Metazoa > Chordata > Mammalia > Primates > Indriidae > Propithecus > Propithecus coquereli. The sequence continues at coordinate 2,922,453 of NW_012140525.1, read as the reverse complement.
AGATTTCTTTCACAGCAGGGAGAAGAGTGATTTGGAAGAAGAAAAGGCCAAGAGACCAGTTAGAGAGGTATCATGCTGATTTTATGATAGAAAATAAAAAAGGTTGCAAAAATGAGGTCGTGAGGAAATGATCGTAAGGGCAGAGAGGGGAGACACATTCAGAAGATCCTGTGGCTTGAGGAATTCTTTCAAGCTCCAGCTACCAAACCTACAAAAATACTTTCAACGGCACCCATCCTTTCCTTTGTGCCCTCTGCAGCAGTGGAGGAAATCCTTTCTCTTTACTACAGCTAAGTTTTCCTCTTGTGCTTTGGACTCCATCCTATCCCCTTCTACTTTTGAATAATCGAGCTCTATTAGTTATATTCTTGGTCCTAGACAATAGCTTCCTACTCGCTCCCTGTCACCAGCTGTTGAAGGTATTCAAGCCACCCACCACAACAGTAATAGTAACAACCACCACATCTACCACCCTCCACAGACCTCTGCACTCCAACCAACTACTGTCTTGTATTTTCTGTTGGCAATCTTATTTATAGAAGTTTATTACATTCGATATCTCCAATTGCTCATTTCCAACCCATTCCTTAATCTACTGCCATTTAGCTTCTGCTCCTACAATTCCTCTGAAATTGCTTTTATTCCCATTTCCAACAAACTCTTTGTTGATAACTCCAGTAGTCACTTAAATCACTTACTTCATCTGACCGCTCAACAGCATGTGACAATTTTGATTATTCCCATTGTCTTCAATATATTCTTTTACCTTGACTTTTGTTGTAGCAATTTCATTCCTTGTTTTTTTTCATTCTTCTCCTTCTTAGTTTTCCCTCTGACCATTTCTTCAAATGTTGTACTCTTCAAAATTTATCAGTTTATACTAGGCCCTTTTCTCTTCTTGGGAAAATATATCTTTTTCCATGTATCAAATCATTATTTTTATACCAATAATCCCCAAATATGACTGCAATTGAGATCTCTCTGGAGCTTCAGATTTGTATTTTCAACTGCCAAATCTACTTGGCTGCCTAATTGGTATTACAAACTTAGTATGTCCAAAATTAAACTCATCTTCTCTTTTAAATGTTCTATTCCTCCTGTATTCCACGTACTAATACATGGTAACACTCTCTATCAAAACATGTAAGCCAGCTACCAAGGTATCAATCTTAATTCCTCTCTCTCTCTCTTACACTCTCCTCCCCGCCTTCTCTTTCTCTCTCTCACCTCCTACCATCCACATTGTACCCTTAATCCCATTGTTACTACTTTAGTCCTGGCCACTACAATACTAACTGCAGCGAATTTCTTTTTCCTAAAAGAATTTCATTTTATTCATGATATATGCCTTTCCTTAACTGCCTATAGGACCTAAGGGAAGCTGATCCCATCTTCAGCTCTAGGGGGCAAGATCTGATTAAAGCATTAAATTATAGCAATCATATCCCCCTTGACAATGGTTAATCTAGAAGCTCAAATTTAAGTCAATCTGGTTATTATTACCGTTGCCAAATATTATTGTGACAGGTGTGGACAGATAACCAAAATTTTTCTAATCAGACTGAAGCAAAGGACTATTTTTTTTCAAAGGTAGGGAGAAAGTTATTTCTCACCCATTGAATGTAAGCAATGCAGCATGTTGCCCCTGCTGCTACAACAGATACTTCATTATTCTCTTAAAGTTCTCCATAATTCTGTGGTGTACATCATATTTACATACATCCGTAATAGAATAAAATACTCATGAATGCTATTTTGGATTCTATTACATGTTATAAATATTTATAAATAATCTGCAATTTGGCATTTTTGCTCAAAATTTTATTTATAAGATTAATTAATTTTAGTAGCTATACCTCAGTTTCATTCACTTTTATGTGCAATAGTTCACATTACAAAGATATAACACAATGTATTATGGTTTCCATTGTATGCATGCCATGCATATGTACATACAACACATGCAACGGTTTGCATTGCAAAAACGTAACACAATGTATTTATGCATTGTCTTATTTATTAACATGTATTTTTTCCCTTAATTCCTAATACGAACCAAATGCTTCTGTAAATGTTTTGAACATGTCTCTTTTTGGACATATGTGAGAATATTCTAAGATATAAATTCCCAGAAATGAAATTTCTGGATCACAAGGTATACATTTTCAGCTTAGAAGATAAAACTGAACAGTTGTCAAAATGCTTATACCATTTTACACTTCCGCCAGAAGTCTAAGAGAGCTCTTGTTTTGTCAAATTCTAAACAGGAAATTTTTGTCATGATTTTTTAATGTTTGTAATTTTAATGAGTATGAAATGGTATCTTTACATTATTTTTAAATCTGTGTTTTCATGATTGCTATATAGCTTGAACATCTTTTCATATTATTATTGGGCAATTGTGTTTCCTCCCATATGAAATGCCCTCCCCCACCTTTTTCCTATTGGGATTTGTTTTTCGTTTAGTAAATTTTATAAGTTTTAATATTTTGTATATATTAATATACTCTGTATTGCCCTAGATTCAGACAAGAAGTACCCTTGTTTTGGAGTCCATGCTTTTATACATGAAGATTCATGTCTTTCATGAATAAAATAAAAATTTCAATCATTAATTGCCTGAATATTTTTTCCTATTCTTTGTATTCTTTAATTCTGAAACTAGAATTATTCCTATGTTTTTCCTTTTACTTCTAGCTTCCACATTTTTCCATCCACTTTAACATCTGCCTCATTTTTTTTCCTCTTTCCTGTGATTCTTGGGTAATTTCTTCAGATCTATCTTCCTGTTCATCAGTGCTCTCATCAACTGTGCCTAGTCAGTTCTTTAACCTGTCCATTGATTTTTTTAAAAAAATCATACTATTTGTCACTTCTAACTTAATTTGTTTTCATTTACTTTCAAATCTTCCTAGATATTTTGATACTTTTATTCTTTACTCATTTCTCCCATCCAAGTACTAATCAGGCCCAACCCTGCTTAGCTTCTGAGATCAGAAGAGATCAGGCATGCCTAGGGT
>NW_012140525.1:2917090-2919323 GCF_000956105.1 Propithecus coquereli | reverse complement strand
GTAATTTTTTTAAATTGTGCGTAAGTGTTTATTTGGTCCAAATCTATGAGGATTCTGAGAATCCTGGACTAAAGGCCCATGAGTTTACTTATGACTGGCAGCTATAAATATCTTGGTTTGATATCTGAAAACACTTTAAATTCATGGGTTGACTTCAAATTTCCTGAATATATAGGTAGTATAAATTTCAATCACAACTCCGCATGATGGAAAGGTTGTGAGGACCGCTTTTTAAGGGGATACTTCATTCTTCACCAGGATGTAGGGCCAAAAGGCAAATTACTGTGCCCACTTCCTTTGCTACTAGAGAGGTTTTTTTAAAAAAAAAAATGCTGACCGGCCTTTCACTGATAATATTGCCCTTCAGTAGTTCTGACTTTACAGAGATGAAGGAACTTGTTCTATCCACTAATTTTGTGCTGGGCTAAAGCCTTGTCATCTGTTTCTTTACATTTTTGCAAGTCAATTTATATATTTAATAGAATATTTTTTGTACTTAATCCAAAATATCTCATGCTTTTTAACATTTTGAGATTATCTGGACTAGAAGCCTTCTTTAAAGCCATGCTTTCTTTTCAATATTTTGTTTTTTTTAATTCAAAGGTAAATAATATCTTTAAAAAGCATATTATATATACTTGCTTACAAAGTTCAGGGTTTGGCAAACAGTTCAATTATCTCACTACTTTAAATAATTCCCTGTGGCTCTTTCTGTTTCTACCCATCACTCTAGAAGATTTTACCCACTCTCGTGATTTCCATTATACACAGTTGATTTCAAATTTACAACCCATTTTCAGATTTGTCTTGTGAAACTAGATGTAGGTATATTATTGCCTATTTTATATACTCCCACTTGAATTTCTTACCTCAAACCTAATGGATTTATTATAAAAACTGAGCTTGTTATTTCCCTTATATGTACTTCTATAATTATAGTAGTTCACACCAGAAACCTGGAATTTACCTTTGGTGCCATTTTATTCTTCTCCTAAATATTTCTAAAACCTGTTCATATTTCTATATTTCCTCTATTAACACCCTAATCCAATTCACCATTAGCTCTTGTCAAAAACCACTCAGAATTTCTAAATCATATCATGTCTCTGTGTAAAAGCCAAAGTTACTCTTTTAAATAAACATGTGATTGTCTCCACTCCTCTACTTAAAATTCTTTAGTGATCTCCCACTTGATTTAGAAAAAGCGTTGAAATGTTAATATTGCTCACCTAGCTTTTCATCCCCTGGTTTCTCTGTACTTTCATGTATAACTCTTTTTCTTGATCACAGTTCTCTCTGAACATGCTGCCTTTTTTTTTTCATTCTTCAAATGTGTCAGGTTATTTTTAAATTAGAGACTATATTCTATTACTTATTTCCCTCGCTCCAATCATCCTGAAGCTCTTTCTTGGTTAACCACTACTATTATACTTGTATGTGTGTGTGTCTGTGCGAACACATGTGTATTTGCTTCATGTCTTCAAGTTTTATTGCTTCATGCATCCTACTCCTTCCTCACATTTTCTTTTTCTTTATGAAATATGTCCTTTAGTAGATCTTCCCCTGAGGGTCTGTGGGTGGTAACTCTCTGCCTGAAATTTTCTTTACATCAAACTTACTTATTCTCACACAATAATTTTATCTGGGGATAGAATTCTTGACTGACATTTCTTTTCCTTTAGCACTTCGAAGAAATTATTCTATTTTCCTCAGGCCTCAATTGCCGCTATTAAGATGTCAGTCTAATTGTCCCTTTGCAAGAGATTTATCTTTGCTCCCTGGTTTTGGTATTCTGTAGGGTTACTCAAATTTTTCTGAGTAAGGATTTTATTTTATTCGTTTCCAACCTGGGACATAATATAATTGCTGAATATAAGATTATATGTTTCATCAATGAGGGCAAATTCTAAGCCAATACTTCTTTGCATATTGCTTCTCCTCCATTTTCTCTCTCTCTCTCTCTTTCTCTCTCTCTCCCCCTCTCTCTCTCCTTGTTTTTCTTTGTAGCTTCTATTAACATACACTGTACCTTCTTATACTACCCTCAATGCTTCTTAACCTCTCTTTCACATTTTTTATTTCCATCTCTCTGTGCTGAACTCTGAGAAATATCCTTCAATCTTCTAGTTTATAAATTCTTGGTTCAACGGTATCTTATCTGCTTTTTAAACCATATATTTAAGGGTTTAATGAAATTATTTCTTTTTATGCCAAAAGTCATTTTGCTCTTTTA
>NW_012140525.1:2911696-2916220 GCF_000956105.1 Propithecus coquereli | reverse complement strand
TTGAAACGAGGCCTCGCTCTGTTGCCCAGGCTAGAGTGCTGTGGCATCATCATAGCTCACTGCAACCTCAAACTCCTGGGCTCAAGCAATCCTCCTGCCTTAGCCTCCAGAGTAGCTAGGACTACAGGTATGTGCCACCACTCCTGGCTAATTTTTCTATTTTTTATAGAGATGGGGTCTTATCCAGCCTTAAGCAATCCTCCTACATCAGTCTCCCAGTGTTAGGATTACAGGTGTCAGCCACTGTGCCTGGCCTCTCCCTGTTTTTAGAAAATTTTATTCCCCACTCTTCCTTCTTAGGGAACAAAGTTCATGTTATCCTAGCGACGGTTTAATGATGAGCCTTCAAAAGGATACAATGTGGTTGTCCCATGAAATTGGCAGCAATATGGTTTCTAAAGCTTTCCTGCTTCTCTGACAGAACATCTGGAATAACGAATCCCCAAGCTGACAGAAAATATACAACGAAATGATGTGAAAGCAGAGAAAGAGAAGTGACTCATCACATACAAGGACTCCTCGATGCGATTATAGTCAGTTTTTTTTTTTTTTTAGACAGAGTCTCACTCTGTTGCCTGGGATATAGTCAGATTTTTTATCAGAAACTTTGAAGGCTATAGGCAGTGGGCTGATATATTCAAAGTTCTAAAAGGAAAAAAAAACAACCATGAATTCTATATCCAGCAAAACTGTCCCCCAAAAGTGAGGTAGAGATGAGACTGGCAAGATGGCTGACTAGAGGCAGCTGGTGTGTGCATTTTCTTCAGAGAACAATTGGGATATCAAATACTCATATTTCAAATAAATCATCAGAGAAAAAAATGCTTGAAGACAACAGACAGATGATGGGACTTACTGAGGGTGAAGGTAGAAACCAGATTGCCTGTTCAGGGCCACTGATAGCTTTGAGCAGTCCCTGGTCACAGACCAGGGGGAGAGATAGACAAGAGACCCTTGGGGCTCCACCATCCTGCCTGGGACCTTTACATTTTTAGCTACAGAAGAGCTCCTCAACACCCATAGGCCTCCAGAGTGGCATAGGGAGCTGCTAGGAGACACAGAGACACTGCTTGAGCTCACATGGAGTTCCACAGGCTCTTCTGCCCCCAGGCCACTGGGTAGCCCTTCCCCCAATGCCCTAAGCCCTACCCTGATGCTGCTACTTCCCCACTACTAGACCAGGGAGGGAAACAGGAACCTGGGCAATCTCCCAAGTTTTGCCACCACAGCTGTGGGCTACTGCGGGACCAAGGGGTATTCAGACCATGAACTTCATGCCTGTTGGCCTTCCCCAGAGCTGCCCTCCTGCCTGTTCCACTTAGAGGGACATACCTTCCCTGGTGGCAAGACTGCACAGAATTGCAGTTGACCTACTTGAATGTTCTTCAGGTAGCCTCGAACCAGCTCACCTCTCCCTGTCACAGTAAATGCTTAAACTCAGGGGCCTGAGGACAAGTCCATGGGCCTGATCCCATACTCCAAGGACTTTACCATGTCATTCATGGGCGCAAAGTAGAGATTTGTGCACTGATCTCCAGTGGGAAGGGAGCCCACATGGGCAGCACTTAGAGGAGAGTGTGGGGTGAGTCTGTGCTGTGACACATGCATGGGGCACCCCTTCCCCCACAGAAAGGGTGAGACAGCTGTGCTTTCTGTCCTGAACAAGGAGGTTCACAAACTGAGGCTACTAAATTGCTTGAGCATAGTTGCCTTTTGACTGGCCTAGCTGGTTTGGCCTGCTTCTGGATGCCAGATGCCAGAGAAAGATCCACTGGGTCAGGGAAATGGGAGTGAAGCAAACCCCACCTCTGCTGGTTAGACTGTGGATTCTTAACTGCCCCTCCCCCATTAGCGGGTTCTTTGGCATGGGAGGGGTCCCTCTGTCCCTCCCTGGAGGCTTGCACCAGAGGCCTGGGAACTGACCCTGATTTCCATTGCATTATATAATGCTTGGGCCAACCTTTGAGGAGCGTGGTCAGGCTTCCCTGACCCTGCCTCACCCCAACTTTGCCTTCCCCCATTTTCCTTAGTAGTTGTGGAGTACAAGAAAGGGCACCCTTGGGGGTCCAGGACCCCATGCATCACCTGGGACATCCAAGTGCTTCTCCTGATTGAATAGGGCTGGGCATAAGTCCCCAAAATACCACAGCAGCTGGCATTCTCCTACAAGTGTCACTTACTGGCAGGGAGGTCAACCTGTAAGCCATTTACATCATTTGCTGATTCAATTGTACTGGGCTTGGTCAATAAATATCCATAAGTACCATCTACTGGCCTGGAGACTAACCTGGCCATTACAACATAATTCACACTGTTAGAAGTGCACAGAGTAGGGAAAAGAGATAAGATTCCAGAGACCTCCATCTCCCCTTCTTGGCAGAAGGCAGGAAACCTGTCCACATGCACAGTACACCACAACTATAGCCTACACATAACTAGCATTTGAGAAAACCACCACAATAAGGCTATCTATAACCAAGGAATTTATTCAGAGGTTTGGCCCCCTGAAAGTACTCATAAGGGAAAAAAAATGTTAGTGTATATGCTACAATCACACCATTAAAGAGAGGGGAAAGTCCCACCTAAACAAATGTAAATTAAAAAAATAAGTGACAGCTTCTCCAGATAAGGAGGAATCAGTGCAAGAACTCTGGCAGTATGGAAAAACAGATTGTGTAACAACACCGCCCTCCCCTCCAAGTATTACATCAACTATGTAGCAATAGATCCCAAGCAAAATGAAAAATACTGAAATGGCAGATAAAGAATTCAAAATGTGGATCCTAAGAAAGCTCAACGAGATCCAAGAGAAGATGGAAAACCAACTCAAAGAAACCAGAAAAATAATTTGGGGCATGAATGAAAAATTTGCTAAAGAGATAAATATATTTTAAAAAACCCAGAATGTTTGGAAATGAAAAATTCATTTAAGGAAATACAAAACACAGTGAAAATCTTTAACGATAGACTAGACTCAATATAAGAAAGAATTTCAGAGCTTGAAGACAAGTCATTCAAATTAACCCAGTCAGTAAACAATAAAGAAAAAAGAATCAAAAGAAATGAAAAAAGATTTTGAGAAATAGGGATTACATAAAACACCCAAACATCATAATCATAGGTATCCCTGAGAGAGAAAAAGAAAAAAGCTTCAAAAATTTATTTGAGGGAATAATGGAGGAAAACTTCCCTGGTCTTGCTAGAGATTTAGATATTCAGATATAAGAAGCTCAATGAACTACTGAGAGATTCATTACAAAAAGGACATCACCAAGGCACATAGTCATCAGTTTGGCCAAAGTCAACATGAAGGAGACAATCCTATAAGCAGTGAGACAAAGGCACCAAGTAACTTACAAAGGAAAGCCCATCAGACTAACAGCAGATTTCTCAAAAGAAACTTCATAAAATGGAAGGGATTGAGGACTCATCTTTAGTCTTCTTAAACAGAGGAACCACCAGCCAAGAATTTTCTATCCTGCAAAACTAAGTTTTATAAATGGAGAAGAAATAAAGTCCCAGACAAGCAAATGCTAAGAGAATTTGTCACCACTAGATTAGCCCTACCAGAAATGCTGAAAAGGGCTCTAAACATAAAAACGAAAGGTCAATACTCACAAGCATAAAAATACTCAAAAATAAAAAAATGCACATCTCTGATAAAACAGACAAAGGAAAACACAAAGCAACTAGGTAACAATCAACACGATGACTAGAACAGTATCTCACATATCAACATTAACATTGAAATTCAATAGTCAAAATGTCCCACTTAAAAGATATAGATTAGCAGAATGGATTTCAAAAAACCCCAAATATCTGCTCTCTCCAAGAGACTCACTTAAATTGTACAGATTCTCATAGACTCAAAGGAAAGGGGTGGAAAAAAATTCCATACAAATAAACAGCAATACTGTAATAGTGGTGGACTATAAAACTCCACTGACAGAACTAGACAGATCATCAAGGCAGAAAACCAACAAAGAAACATTGGACTTAAAGGGGACTGTAGAGCAAATGGACCTAATAGACATTTATAAAACATTCTATCCTAAAATTGCAAAATATACATTCTATTCAACAGTATATGAAAGATTTTCCAAGGCAGACCACATGTTAGACCACAAAATAAGTCTCCAAATTTTTAAGAAATCAAAATCATATCAAGTATCTTCTCAGTTCAGTGGAATAAAACTAGAAATCAATTACAAGGGGAACTTTTGAAACTATATAAATATATGGAAATTAATCTGTTGCTGAATGGTCTTTGAGTCAATGAAAAAATGAAGACAGAAACTTAAAAATTTTTTTGAAATCAATTATAATAGTGACACAGTTATCGAAAATCTCTGGGATAATAAAATGTGGTATATGTATACCATGGAGTACTATTCAGCTTTAAGAAACAATGGTGATATAGCACCTCTTATATACTCCTGGATAGAGCTGGAACGCATTCTACTAAGTGAGGTATCCCAAGAATGGAAAGACAAGCACCACATGTACTCACCATCAAACTGGTAT
>NW_012140525.1:2908273-2911301 GCF_000956105.1 Propithecus coquereli | reverse complement strand
AGAAGACAAGAAATAACAAATATCATAGCAGAACTAAATGAAATTGAAACAAAATTACAAAGGATCAATGAAACTAAATATTGATTCTTTGAAAAGATAAACACAATCAAGTGACTACTAACTAGATTAACCAAGAAAAGAAGAGAAAGGATTCAATTACTATGCCAGGAACTAGACAATCTAGAGGAAATGGAAAAATTTCTGGAAACATTCAATGGCCTAAGCTTGAATCGGGAAGAAATGGAAATCCTGAACAGACCAATAATGAGTAATGAGATTGAATCAGTGGTAAAATATCTCCCAACAACAACAACAAAAGCCCAGGACAAGATGTATTCATAGCCTAATTCTACCAGACCTACAAAGGAGAACTTGTACCGATCCTATTGAAACTGTTCCAAAATATTAAAAAGAAGAAAATCCACCTTAACTCATTCTATGAAGCCACTATCACCCTGATACCAAAGCCAGTAAAGGACACAACAAAAAAAGAAAACTATAGACCTATATCCCTCATGATCATAGATGCAAAAATCCTCAACAGAATATTAGCAAATTGAATTCAATAGTACATGAAAAAGGTAATACACCATGATCAAGCGGGTTTCATGCAACTATGTAATATATGCAAGTCAATAAGTGTGAGTCACCACATAAAACAAAAACCATACGATCATTTTGATAGATGCAGAAAAAGAATTCAATAAAATCCAGCATCCCTTCTTGATAAAAACCCTCAACAAACTAGACAGGAATACACCTCAAATAATAAAAACCATATATGACAAACCCATAGCCAACATCATACTGAATGAAGTTGAAAGCATTACCCCTAAGAACTGGAACGAGACAAGAATGTGCACTGTCACCACTTCTTTTCAACCTAGTACTGGAAGTCCTAGCCAGAGAAGTCAGGCAAAAGAAAGAAATAAAGGACATCCTCATTGGAAAAGAGAAAGTCAACTATCCCTGTTTCCTGATGATATGATGTTATACCTAGAAAACCTTACAGACTCCTCCAAAAGACTCCTAGAATTGATAAAGTCTCAGGTTACGAAATCAATGTACACAAATCAGTGGCATTTCTATACACTAACAACAACCAAGCTGAGAATCAAATCAAGAACGCAATCCCATTTACATTAGCTATAAAAAATATACCTAGGAATATACTTAACCAAGGAGGTGAAAGGTATCTGCAGTGAGAACTACAAAACACTGATGAAAGAAATCATTGATGCCACAAATGGAAAAACATCCCGTGGTCCTGGATTGGAAGAATCAACATTGTAAAAATGTCCACACTGCCCAAAGTAATGTACAGATTCAATGCAATTTCTGTCAAAATACCAATGTCATTTTTCAAAAATTAGAAAACACAATCCTAAATTTCATATGAAATCAAAAAATAGCCCGAATAGCCAAAGAAATTCTAAGTGAAGAGAACAAATCTGAAAGCATCACTTACCTGACTTCAAATTATAGTATTAACATAAGGCTATAGTAACCAAAACAGCATGGTACTGGTGGTATAAAAATAGACACATAGATTAATGGAAGAAAATAAATCCATATAGCTACCACCAATGAATCTTCACCAAAGCAGGCAAAAACATACACTGAGGAAAGGACAATAAATGGTGAATAGAAAAATTGGATAGCCATATAGAAAAAAATGAAGCTCGCTCCCTATTTCTTATCATATACAAAAATTAGCTCAAGATGGGTTAAAGATTTAAAGGTAAGACCTGAAACCATAAAAATTCCACAACAAAACCTAGGAAAAAATATTCTCAGCATTGGCCTAGGGAAAAAAATTATGACTAAAACCACAAAAGAAAATACATTTGAAAAATGACTAATATCTAGAATCTACAAGGAACTCAAACACATCATCAAGAAAAAACACCAAAAAAAAAAAAAAGAAACCATTAAAAGTAGGCAAAAGACATGAACATACATTTTTCAAAAGAAGATATACAAATGGAAAAATATGTGAAAAAATAGTCAACATCACTAATCAACATGGAAATGCAAATTACAACCACAATGGGATATCACCTTACCTCTGTTAGTATGACCATTATTAAAAAGTCAAAAAACAATAGTTGTTGGTGTGGATGTGGTGAAAAAGGAATGCTTAAATACATTGTTGGTGCAAATGTAAATCAGTAAAACCCCTATGGAAAACAGTATGGAGATTTCTCAAAGAATTAAAAGTAGACCTAACATCCAGCAATCCCACTACTGGGTATCTACCTAAAGGAAAAGAAGTCATTGTATCAAAAACACACCTGAACTTGTATGTTTATTACAGCACAATTCAGATTGAAAAGATACAAAATCAACCTCTGTGCCCACCAACTGGTCAGTGGATAACGAAAATGTGATTCACACACACACACACAAAAACACACACATTAATATATATACACATACATACATACGCACCATATAATACTACTTATCCATCAAAAAGAATAAAATAATGTCTTTTGCATCAACTTGGATGGAACTGGAGGCCATAATCCTAAGTGAAGTAACTCAGGAAGGAAAAACCAAATACTGCAAGTTCTCACTTATAAGTGGGAGCTAAAGCCATGAGTATGCATGGTCATACAGAATGACATAATGGACATTGGAGACTCAGAAGGGAGAGTGGGCAAGTGGGGTGAGGGCTGAAAAATTATCTTTTGGTCACATTATAGCATGCATCTTTTATATAAGGATTCTTCACTCAAGAGTGAGATTCATCTATATTGTTCCATATAGTAGAATAGCACTCATTCTGATTGCTATAGAAAGTATTATGACTACACCATAATTAATCTATCAACTTTTCATGGAAATTTAAGTAGTGTACAGAATAGGCTATTATGAATTTTGTAGCTATGAACATTCTAGTACACACCATTTGTGAACATACATACACATTTTGGTTCAATATTTTGCTAGGAGTGAAATTGCTAGGTCATTGTGTATGCATATGTTCACCTTTAGTAGATATTGCCAATTTTCCAAAATACTT
>NW_012140525.1:2902334-2904831 GCF_000956105.1 Propithecus coquereli | reverse complement strand
ACAATGTGTTTGTGTTTTAAGCTAATATTTATTACAAAAGAATCAAAAAGTTACAAAAATTTAAAAGTTTACAAAGTAAAAAGTTACAGTAAGCTAAGGTTAATTTATTACTGAAGAAACAAAACTTTTTAAATTTAGTGTAGCCTAAGTATACAGTGTTTATAAAGTCTACAGTAACGTGCAGTGATATCCTAGGCCTTCACATTCACTCACCACCCACTGATTCACTCAGATTTTATCTTGTATACCTTATTTTTACTGTTCCTTTTCTAAGTTTAGATATGTTTAGATAGACAAATACTTTCCACTGTGTTAAAATTGCCTCTAGTATTCAGTACAGTAACATGCTGAACAGGTTTGTAGCCTAGGAACAGGAAACTATATCACGTAGCCTAGGTGTGCAATAGGCTACACCCTCTAGGTTCGTGTGAGCACACTCTATGGTGTTCTCACAACAGTAAAATAGCCTAACATTACATTTCCCAGAACGTATCCCAGTTGTTATGTAAGGAATGACTGTATAAGGGAGTATACCAAAACTAAATTCAGTATTCTACTCTGGATGAATAACAGAACAGTAGCTATTAGAAAGATGTATGTTGTGTTAACACTTAATCGAAAGCCTAAGATGAATTTTTATAAAACAAATACAGTCATGGATCATTTAACAGGGATACATTTCTTCTTAGAAATGCATTATTAGACTATTTTGTCATTGTGCAAACATCATAGACTGTACTTAAACCTAGAGGGCATAGTGTACTATACAATCACTGGCAGCATTAGTTGTGGATTTTGTATGTTTAGGGGCCATAATAAAAAAAACAACACTATATTAGGCAAAGCACAAGAGAAAATGATGCAATCAAGAGGCTGCAGCTCATACATTATGACATAACAGGGCATGCTCTTTTATAGTAAACTTTTTTTATAAGTAGGAGTATACTATAAAATAATGATAAAAGTATAGCAGGGTAAATACATAAACCAGTAACATAGTCATTTATTACCCCTATCAAGTGTCATGTACTGTACATACAGTAATTGTATGTATTACTTTTATACAGCTGGCATTATAGTAGGTTTATTTACACCAGCATCGCACAAACACATGAGTAATGCATTGTGCTATGACCTTATGTCATTGGTCCATTATAATTCCAAGGTCCCATCTTGGTTATGTGGTCCATCAGTGACTGAAACGTTTTGCAGCAAATGACTGTAAATACAAAATTCTAGAGGTTTCTTTTCAAATAATTACTCTAAAATCTGACTTCTTTGTGTGATATATGTCTTGCATTTAGATAAAAAGTATACATTTTCTATTATGATCTAATCTAGGCTTTTCAAGTTGCACAATTGGTGACAGGATTGGAGGTTGGAGTGGTGATTAAAATGTATAAACAGATGACTACAATTAATGGTTATAGCAAAAAGATACCTCCTATGTCAAGAATCAACACTGGATTAATAAGTTTATCACAGTGCTTTCAAGAGGAGATCTTCAGACCCTCCAAAAGTGTTCTCAGATTGAAGTTTTTAAAACCCAATATTGTGCTATGTATGAGACCCAAATAAAATATTATAATAGAGAATGTTAAAAATATGAGGAGTGCTTATGAAAATATTAGACTGAACACACATCTTTATTTCTCCATGTCTGCCAGACTGAAATAACAAAATAAATATAAAATGAGTAAACTCTTAACAATGCTGAAAACTGGAAAGCATGCTATTAATAACCAAAAATTGATACCTTTCTAGACTATAAATGGGAGATTAAATACTAAATATGATAAGCAAGAAACTTTCAATCAAATCTAAAAGATAATTCAGAAAAGTGAAAGAGTGAGAAACTAGGATTTTCATTGCAATTATTTTAAAACTTTGAAACAAATGCAATTTGAAGAACACAAATTCTCATCAATTCTAAAACATAAGCATTTATTTCTACTGTATTATTTTGTATGCATTCCTTTATAGTGTTTCTTTAGGCAAAATTAAGCACCAGAAATAATTGAGTTTATGGAGAAATATTGTAGAGGCAAGCCACTCAAAAACCTGTGCAACTTTGTAACCAGAGCTCTAACAAAAACAATCAGAATCTTAATAAATCTTAGCACAGTTAAATATCCACTAGCATTTTTACCCTGCATGATAGTCAGTCAATATTTTATAGGTTTAAATGCTGGGGTTCACCCTCCCCCTTTAAAATGCAGGTCATTGAGACTACGAATTCTCAAAAGAGATCAGTTTCATCAAAATTAAAAATCTGACATTTAGAAATATCTTTGCAGCTTCTTCATTTGCACTTGCAGTTTCACTGGATACACTGACATTGTCAAAAGTGTAGTAATTCTTAAAAGCATTAAATCATTCAAAACTCTCTCCAAAGGAAGGTAGGATTTTTTTTGGCATTTTTTAAGACTTATTGCGCTAAGGTCTTCTCTGTAATAGTGAGAAAATTTCCCCCGATTATTTCAAAAATGTTAAATTG
>NW_012140525.1:2899296-2902284 GCF_000956105.1 Propithecus coquereli | reverse complement strand
AATTCTTAATTTTAATATAATTCACTTTATTTTTTTATGAGTAATACTTGTTGTGTCCTGTTTAAGAAATCTCTATTCCATGGTCAAAAGACTTAATTCTAAATACATTTTTAACCTTTAATGTTTAGATCTGCGATCCATCTTGAATGAGTATTTGTGTGTGTGTACAATGGGAGGTAGGAGTGTAGGTTCATACCCACTTCCCATATTGTTATCACATTGACCCAGCACTATTCATTAAAAAGATTGCATTTTACCTAGTACATAATGTTGCTTTTATCATAAAGTAGGTAAGTATACATATGTGAAAATTTGTTTCTGGACTCTATTATTGTCCTTGTGTTGGCTTGCTTATCTTGAACCAATACTATACCATATTAATTACCATAGCTTGATACAGGTACTTGACATAAGGCCTTGATGTAAATCTTCCAGTTTTGGTCTTTTTCAAACTTGCCTTGGCTGTTATTAATATTTTGCATTTTTATATTAACTTTAGAATTAGCTTCTTGGTTTCCATCATGAAAAATACTTATATTTGTTTGGAATTAAAATGAGTTATAGAACAATTTGGGTAGAAATGAAATCATAACAATTTTGAGTCTTCCAATCCACGAACATGGCATAGCCCTCAATTTATCTGGATCTTTTTAAAATTCCCTTAATAATGTGTTGTAGTTTTTTATGTAAAAGATTTTTTCACCTGTTATTATCTTTTTTCTCTTGCTATATTATAAATATAATATTCATTTCAATTTTTGCAACTGTTCTATCCCCAGGTTTAATTCTTGGGCAGGAGAAATTTCCCTACCATCCATCTTTGAAATGCACACATTTGAAAACACACACTTTTTATGGCTGAGTAGTAGTCCATGGTGCCTATATACCACATTTTCTTTATCCACTTACTAATTGATGGACATTTATGTTTATTCCATATCTTTGAAATTGTGAGTTGTACTGCAATATACATATGATTGCAGGTGTCTTTTTAATATAATGACTTCTTTTCCTTTGGGTAGATACCCAGCAGTGGGATTGCTGGATTGAATGATCTTTTGCAGCAACTTGGATAGAACAGGAGGCCATTATCCTAAGTGAAGTAACTCAGGAATGGAAAACCAAATACTACGTGTTCTCACTTATAAATGGGAGCTAAGCTACAGTTACAGAGGGGCATACAGAGCTATAAAATGGACATTATAGATTCAGAAGGGGGAGGGTGAGAGAGGGATGAGGGAAGAAAAATTACCTAATAGGCACAATGTACACTATTCAGGTGACAGATACACTAAAAGCCCAGACTTCACCACTACACAATCTAACCATGTAACAAAAAACCACTTATGTCCCTAAATCTATTGAAATTAAAAAACAAAACAAATAAAACCACACACTTTTTGTGGTGGTGGTTCTTAATTCCCTGAAAATGAAGGACTAGAAATTAAGAAGGAATTTCAAAACAATTTTCTTTCTGCCATATTTTATGTAAGATTTATTTCATCAGAAATACTGAAGTATTTTCAAATACAATTGTCAATATGTATTTACCCCAATTCACAGATGAGTATCATGATTATAGGTTTACGTAACAGTAAGTATATGATCTTTCCATGTAAGTTAACTATCACATGAGTAATCTCTCAGTGTGTAAAAAATGAAGAATGTTATCTGAACACAAAGAAAAAGGATTGTAGATAAATCTCTTCCAAAAATACACTACTTCTGTAAAAAAGACAAAATGCTTTTTAAAAATATTGAATTGGTAACTTTAAGATATTTTATCTTTCCCTACATGTAGGTAGTTATATCCCTAAGCTATTTAGATCATAATATATGTAATACAGTCATGCACCACATAACTACATTTTAGTCAACGATGTCTGTATATAAGATGGTGGTCCCACAAGATTATAATGGAACTGATGAACTCCCCTAGGAAAATTCACAGTGAAGAGCTTAGCAGAAGATTTTGTACACCTCAACAAGCTCCTTAAAATGTTTGAAAACATAGACCCTGTCTTAGTCTGTTTTGTGCTGCTGCAAAGGAATACCTGAGGCTGGATAATTTATAAAGAAAAGGAGTATATTTGGCTCATGGCTCTGCAGAAGGTATAGGAAGCATCGGCCTGGCATCTACTTCTGGTGAGGGCTTCAGGAAGTTTCCAGTCAAGGTGGAAGACAAAGAGGAAGCAGGTGTGTCACATGGCAAGGGGGGAGGGGTGCCAGGCTCTTTTAAACAACCAGCCCTTGCATGAACCAATAAAGTGAGAACTCACTTATTGCAGGGAGGGAACCAAGCCATTCATGAAGGATCTGCCCTTATGACCCAAACACCTCCCACGGGGGTCCACCTCCAACACTGGGGATCAAATTTCAAGATGAGATTCAGACAGGCCAAAAATCCAAACTATATCATTCCACTCTTAGCCCCACCAAATCTCATGTTGAAATTTGATTACCAATGTTGGAGGTGGGGCCCGTTGAAGGGTGTTTGGGCAGATGCTGGCAAAATGTTTCTTGTAGAGTCTGCAGAACTGTGAGCCAAATAAACCTCTTTTCTTCATAAATTACCCAGCTTCAGGCATTCCTCTATAGCAATGCAAAATGGACTAACATAGACTCCAACATGGAAAGGGTTTCATTAATAGAGAGGAATATTCATGGTGCATTATCTGCTTATAAGAAAATATGACCAAAAACAAGGAAACAAACCAAACAAACCATCAGGACACATTTTTGAAAAAAGTGACACCTCCTCAAGAAGATTCTCAGGCAGGTCCTTCAGAAGTTATTTCAGAAAAGGAATTGTTGTAAAAGATGACAGCTCTATGCCTGTTATTGCCCCTGCAGACCTTCCAGTGGTATAGGTTGTGGACATGGAAGACAGTGCTATCGATGATCCTGACTCTGGGTAGGCTTAATGTGTGTGTTCGTGTCTTAGTTAACAAAAAAGTTTGAAAAGTAAAAAAATAAAATAAAATAATT
>NW_012140525.1:2894295-2897262 GCF_000956105.1 Propithecus coquereli | reverse complement strand
TTTTTTTTTTTTTTCATTTTCATGTTGCAAATTTCAGAAAGTTAATACATTACAAGCATTATATAATGTTGGGTTTTTTTTTTTCATTTTCATGTTGCAAACTTCATAAAGTTAATACATTACAAGCATTATATAAAAGTACCTGAGCTTTGGATTTTTTTTCTTTTTTTTTTTTTTTTCATTTTCATGTTGCAAATTTTGGAAAGTTAATACATTACAAGCTTTGTATAAAAGTACCTGACTTTGGATGCAAACGAACTTGACTATATTAAAGTCAAAAATATTTTAGAGTAATAATATCAATTATTTGACATAGTAGTTTCAAAAGATAAAATAGGAAGCATTAATGAGTTTATGCCATTTATAGTGACACAGTAAAATTTCCTAAATTTTAAAGGGAAGAACACTATTTTTTAGTAATAGTTATCTCTGCTATAGTTGTAACGTAATAATAAAACTGTAAAATAGTAAATAACTATGAATCATTCTCTTGGGGATATCGTTTGTGAGGAAAAGTTGAGCAATCATGAAGAAAGAAGCCAGTGGTGCTTCCAAGAAGAAGACATGTTGCATCAGGCAAATTATCTGAAAACAATAAGAAAAGTTAGGTAATATATTAAAATATTCTGTTTAAAAACTTGATAGAGTTAATAAAGAAATAAGGAAGAGATTAATATCAAAGGGAGGGGAGAACTTAGTGCAGTTGATCTGACTTCAATTTGTTTCTCTGAGGTCATTTCCCATATTGTACGGGGGCAAGAGGCTGAAAATCAAACATTTACTTTGGCAGAAGATGCTGTTGAAAAACAAAGCTTTCTTTGGTCTAACAGGACTTGAATGACAAAATTGAAGTGAGGCTTCAAACAAATCTTGCAAGCACCTTCAAAATGGCTATGAATATTATTATTTTACCTTATTTCTTAGTTGTATAAATTTTTAAATAATATTTTTAGATAGTAGAATATTAAGAAAGGATATAAGTAATCTAAAATTATTCAATTTTAATTCCAATAAAAGCTAAAAATCCTACATACATTAAAAATATTATCAGAAATGTTTCACAAGAAGGCATTTTATTATGAAAATGTAGATCATCATAAATACATTTTTGATGCTTATGTAAATTTCATTTTTCTCTTCTGAAAGTTCAGCACAGCAATAAATCTTGTAGAATCTTTAAAGGAAAAGAATTCTGTTTTCTCACTCTGATCCTCAAATGTTTGGCAGCCTGCTGGTTCAGGGAAGAGTCAAGCAATCAAGTAGAGTTTCACGCGAAGATTAGCTTATAGATTTTCAAAATGCATGTTGAAGTTGAGGAAGAAAAATGTGTAGCAAGTTATAAATAATCCCTCCTTCACATTGCCGTCTGCCAGCCATGACCACAAATAGGGAAATGTCCAAGCACAGTAATCAATGCATGTGAATAACAAAGGAAAAATTTTGTCAGTTATCACTTCTCCCAAGAGAACAAAGAAACATTGTAGAGAACTTTTTTGTTTTATGACAATCTGATTTGTATATAATATTTGGAAAATATAATTTGGATGGATATACAATGATGTATGAAAAAATTGTAGCCAAAATTTTCTACAGAAATATACTTCAGCTTAAAAAATCCATAAATTGTTGACATGTTTCCTACATTTAAATGTGACTATTTCTTCAAGTGAAATAATTATGATTAATCATAAAGTATAAAAGCACAAAAATGGATATGAACTCAGATTATCAGGTAATCTTTATCAATAAAATTCAAGTGAAGGTCAAAATGTAGAGGTATATTATTATATTGAATTTTATGTCTACTAAAATTAAAGGAGCATGAATATATGGCCAATTAACCAAAGAAATTTTCTGCAGAAACCTCTTACATGGCGAATCATAGATAAATAAAATGTCAAATTTTAAAAGTCTTAAGATAGTCTTTTTTTTTGGAAAATAAATATGACTTTAATTTCAATTTTTATTATATGATCTGGATTAGCAAATCTAATTTTATTTAGAAAATTTATGGAGAAATAAACATTCACAGTCCAAATGAAAAGTACTAAGAATAAACTATAGGAAACCTAATTAATCTAATTAATTCTACACAGTCAAGAGTCAATAGCTAATAGGATACGACAGCAGACAGAATTAACCTACATATATTTTCCCCTTTCCACTTAAATTTCTTTCAAAGTATTATCCTTCCATTGAAAGTATTAAATGTGTATCTTATAGTTCTAAAAATTTAAAATACAAAGACTGTATTATACTTGTACTCAAAATGATTATATGAAGCACATTCATTTGCTAAGCATGTAACTACATAATTATTCTTTTAAGTTTTATTGATATAGGTGTTCCATTGATAGATTGACAATGTATAATTCTTACACAAAGATGATCCAGTAATAAATTACTTCTTTCCTTTGTTTTTTCTTTTTGCTTTCATTTTCTTCATAGTTATAGGTGTCGTGTGGGAGCCTCTCTTTAAAAACCGATTGTATATGACAAATGCGATAGTAGTAAAGGTGACAGTCAATATTTTGCAAAGAGAACCTGAATTAAAAAACAATTTAAAAAAATGATCAGGTGTGTCAATGTATTTAGAGCAAAAATGTTTTGTTTGTGGAAAAAATGCCATTCACCAAAAAAAAAATAGTATATTTTATCTCTAAAGGTATACATTTCCCTATTGTAGAATGTAATTAATGCCATAAACTTGTATCAAGTTACTTAACGGAGATTCACAAAATGTTTGCAAAATGTTTTAGATTTCTTAGACATATAGCCCCAAAAATGCAAAATATGTTATTCCTTCATAGAATGTTTTAATTCTAAAACATAAAATATAAATTCCTATTTTCAAAACTTAACTATCAATAAGAACTGGATCTGTTTAAGTCACTTCATGCAGCTTTACTCTTCTTGAAATATTCATAATTTCCCAAATAGAAACAGAAATATTATAGCAAAATTGTG
>NW_012140525.1:2885117-2894065 GCF_000956105.1 Propithecus coquereli | reverse complement strand
AAGAGGCTGAAAATCAAACATTTACTTTGGCAGAAGATGCTGTTGAAAAACAAAGCTTTCTTTGGTCTAACAGGACTTGAATGACAAAATTGAAGTGAGGCTTCAAACAAATAGCAAGACATTTGCTGAATATCAAAATCAGAAAGACAGCAGAATGCTCAAAGACATGGCTAAGTTGTGAACCACAGGTAGATGAAAAAAATTTGCCATTGTTTAAATATAAAGCTCTGCTGAAGAGAAAGTGCTGATCACCCACCATCCACCCCTTGAAAACTTCAAGTCAGTAGTAAACCAAATCAAACAAAAGCTGTAAACTAGCTGAGAACCAGTTCAATCAGAGATTGAATTAACTTACCCTCCACTTAAGTAGACTAACAGAAGAAGGAAAATGTCCCTTTCTGAAGGTAAATATTTGCTTCAGTCTATAATGTTTCCTATACAAAAGGCCTGGAATGCAATCAAATATGGCAAGACATACGAAAAAGCAAGAAAATAATACTTCTAATCAAAAGTGGAAGCAATCAATAAAAGCATACTCAGAAAGGCCCTAGCTGTTAGAATCAGTGACTGTGATCTTTAAAATAGTTATGGTGAAACATCAAAGCATCTAGTGGAGAAAGCGGACAACATGCATGAAGAATGAGAAATTTTCAGTATAGAAATGGAAACTACAAAAGTTAACATGGAAGAGATGATAGAAATAAAAAAATATAATATCAGAAATGAAGAATTCATTATGTCCATTTAAAAACAGACTGGATAGATGAGAGAAAATAATAAATGACCTCAAAGACAGTTTAAGAAAGAGAAAGAAAGAGAACAGAGCATCCAAGACATATAAATAATATGATGTAGTTGCACATATATGTAAGTGGAGTACTAGAAGGAAAGAGGAGGAAAAATGAGATAAAATAAATAATTTAAATGGTGATGTCCAAGTATTTTCTGAAAATGTTAAAGACGTCAGCCCACAGATCCAAGAAGTTTAGTATAACCCTAAGAGGAGACAAAAGGACAGATACTTGGAAGATCATATTTAGGCACACCATAGTCAATCTAGTAAAACATAGTAAATATAGTCAAAAATAAAAAGAAAACCTTGAAAGAAAAGCCAGAATAAGAAAGACATTACATATAGGAAAGCAGCATTACAAATGAAAGCTGTCTTCTCACCAGAAACAATGGAGATCAGAAAATGATGTAATATCTTTAAAATTCTGAAAGTTTTTTAAAAAAGACATTTTAGAATTCTATATCAAGCAAAAATATCTTTCAAAAAATGAATGTAGGCAAAATACTTTCTTAATAGACAAAAGGTAAAAGAATTCATCTCCTACATGAAAGAAATGCTAAAAAAGTTCTTCAAGTACCTATACTGGATATAATACCAGATTTACAGAAAGAGGCACATCTTTGGAAGAATGTAAAAGAATATACCTATGTACACACACTATATTAATAAAGAAAAGGTAGACTTTAAGAAAAAGAGCATTAATGGAGGGAGGAAAGGACATTAAATGATAAAAATGACTGTTCATCAAAAAGACATGAAAATCCTAAATGTGTGTGCACTAAACAATAGGACTTCAAAATATCTAAAGAAAAAAATGAAAAAATTAAAAATAGAAATGAATGTATCCACAAACACCTGCAAATTTTAATACTTCTTAAGTCAGTTACAGAACATAAATACAAAAATATTAGTAATTATATAATCTGAATATGATCTGAATAATACAAATTGATCTAATTGATAATAACAAAAGATGATGCCAAATAACTGCAAAAGATGCATTATTATGTGCATATGGACAGTTCATGAAGATAGAGCATCTCATAGTTCTCAATGAATTTCAACCTCTATGACCCACAATTCCACTTCTAGATATTTACCCAAAAAAACCCCACAAAAACATGTCTATGAAAACATATGCATAAGAATGTGCATAGCAGCCTTATTTATAATAACCAAATACTGTAAACAATCCAAATGTCCATTAGTAAGAGAATAGATACATGAACTGTAGTATATTCACAAAATGAAGTAGCACTCAGTAATTTTTAAAAAGCACAAACTACTGCTCTAGAACAAACATGGATACACCTCCCAACAGCATAACATTATTAAACCAAAAAAAGAGTGCAAACTTCATTCCATTTATGTAAGTTTCTAGAGCAGACAAAACTAAAATGTTTTAAGAGAAATCTGAAAGGAGTTTATCTGGGCAGTAGGGAAATTGACTGGAAAAAACATCATGTCTAGTATTCTGTTGAATTTACCACAATTTATTATCCATTCTATTGTTTACTGGCTATTTGGTTAACTACTTATGTGAAGAATTTTTTCAAGTCTTTTAACCACATTTCCGTTAGGTTATCTATCTCTTTGCTGATTGATTTGTGAGAGTTCTTTATATGTTTTGGACAGTAGTTCTTTTTCACCTTTTTCCCTTTTTCCCTGTCTTCCACATTGTTCCATTCTTCCTTTCATGTTGTCTTCCTTTGTACTTTGAAGATTTTTTTGTAATAGCATTCCTTGACTCCTTTGTCTTTATTTTTTAGTATATATACTATGTGGTTTTTTTCTTTGTGGTTACCATAAGGGTTATATAAAACATCTTATGGTTACAACAATATGTTTTAAGCTGATAAAAACTTAACTTCTACCACATACAAAAACTCTACATTTTCTCTTCTCTGCCTACCCTAGTTTATACTATTGGTCATAATTTTCATCTTTTATATATCTTGTATCCCTTAAAATTACTGTAACTATAGTTATTTTAATACTTTTTTTGTTTAAGTTTTACAGTAGAGTTAAAAGTGATTTATGACTCATCATTACAGTATTGCAGTATTCTAAATTTGACTATGTAGTTACTTTCATCAGTGAGTTTTATACTTTTTTATATTTTCATGTTGTTAGATAGCATTTTTCCATTTTAACTTTAAGAACTCCCTTGAGTATTTCTTCTAAGGCAGCTCTAGTGGTCAATTCCCTTAGCTTTTGTTTGTCTTATCTCTCTTTTATTTTTGAAAGTCAGCCTTGCCAGGTATAGTATTCTTGGTTGGCAGTTTTTTCTTTCAGCATATTAAATGTATCATTTCACTCTCTCAGCCTTCAAGATTTCTGCTGAGAAATCTGCTAATAGATAGAGGTTCCATTGTATGTGATGAATTGCTCTTCTCTTGCTGCTTTACAAATTCTCCTTGTCTTCGACTTTTGAGAATTTGATTGTAGTGTGTCTCGGTGAAGATTTCTTCATATTTTATCTATTTGATGGGTTTTGGGCTTCATAGATCTGGATGTTCATTTCTCTCTCCAAATTTGGGGAGTTTCTGTTATTATTTCTTTAAATAACCTTTTTCCCCTTTCTCTTTCTCTGTTCCTTTTTGGACTCCCATAATGCATAAATTGGTTTCCTTGATGGTGTCTCATAATTTCTATAGGCTTTCTTCTCTGTTTTTCATTCTTTTTATTTATTTATTTATTTATTTCTCTGATAGGGTAATTTCAAATGACCTGTCTAAAGGCTCATTGATTCTTTCTTCTGCTTGATTGAATTTGCTGTTGAAGTTCTCTATGAAATTTTTCAGTTTAGTTATTGTGTTATTCGGCTATAGAATCTTGTTTGGTTCTTTTTTATGGTTTTTATTTCTGTCAAATTTTCTTGTGAATTTTTTTGATTTTTTTTAGTTGTCTTTCTCTGTACTCATGTAGCTCACTGAACTCCTTTAAGATGATTAATTTGAATTCTTTATCAGGTAGCTCATGAGTCTCCATTTCTTTAGGATTCATTAACAGTGCTTTATTTTGTTCCTCTGATGGTGTCGTATTTTCCTGATTATTTGTGATCTTTGTGGCCATGCATTGAAGTTTGCACTTTTGAAGAAGAAGGCATTCATTTTAGTCTTTGTATACTGGATTCAGCAGGGAAAGCCTTTCACTAATCAATTGGTCCAGAGATTCTGGGAAGGCTGTTTGGCGGGATCCATGGGCAGGCTTACTGCTGGAGTCTCTGGGCAGGCTGGTCTGGTGCCTGGGTCAGCATATCGGTTGACCCAGCACCTTGGTCCATAGAAGCTGGCCTGGAACCTGGGTCTACAGGATTGGACCTGAAGTCTGGGTCCACTGGCATGGGCCTGCTAACTGGGCCTATGAAAGTAGGCCTGGACCCTGAGTCTAAGGGACCAGCCTGAAGCCTAGGTTCTTGGGGGCTGATATGGTACCACGGCAGGTTTTGAGCCTGAGTCTATGCGGGTGGGCCTGGTCCTGCATCTGCAGGGGTAATTCTGGAGCCTGGGTCTGCAGAAGCTCAGCAAGCAACAGGGTCTACTGGGGCAGGCTTAGATCCTGGGTCTACCAGAAAACCATCCTGGAGCTTGAGACCACAGGAGTGGGCTTGGGGCTTGCATCTGCAAAGGCTCACCTGGATACGAGGTCTGTAATTGCCAGCCTGGAGCCTTGAGCTTGAGAAGCCAGCTTGATCTCTAGGGCCACAGGCGCCGGCCTGGAGCTGAAGTTTGTGGGTACCAGTCTTGTGTGGGGTGGGTCTATAAATAGGGTCTGTGGGTGCCAGTCTGATGTCTAGGGTTGTGGGAGTCAGTGTGTAGTTGGGGAAGGCCTGGAGGTTCAGTCCACTGGTGCCAGCCTGGAGCCTGCGACTGTGAGGGGCAGCCTAGAGCTGTGTTTCACTGAGGCAGGCCTGGTTTGGGGCCCATGGCAAAGTCAAGTGCTCACTTAGTTTTCATTCCTCCACATGGAGGGTATCTTGCCTAGGGTATCTCTCTACATTTTGCTGCCAGGCTTGGGGGAGGGGTCGATGTGAATAATGTGAAACTGTACTTGCTATTCTCTTCAGTGAGTCTTTTCTTATTTTTGTGCTACACACAGGTGCTCTATTCCTGCGGTCCCCAACCCCTAGACGGTGGACCCAACCTGTCCATGGCCTGTTAAGGGCCAGGCTGCAGAGCTCTGACGCCCACACTCCTCCACCTGTGGAAAAAATTGTCTTCCATGAAACTTAGAAGTGAGGGGGCTGCACAGCAGAAGGTGAGCAGGAGGGCCAGTGAAGCTTAATCTGGATTTACAGCCGCTCCCCATTGCTCACATCACCACCTGAGCTCCACTCCCCCAGGAGGAAAATTGTCTGTGGAAAAATTGTCTTCCACAAAACCAGTCACCAGTGCCAGAAAGGTTGGGGACCACTGCTCTATTCTCTCACCTAATTTCCCTAGCTTTTGCGAAGGTATTTTTGTGTGTGGATAGTTGGTCAAATTGATGTTTCTGTGAGGGAATGAGTGCTAGAAAGTCCTATTCCTCCATCTGGCTGACCTCCAATCCCTGGAATTCTAATTTAGGGCCCCAGAATTTATATCATTAATATTAACAAGAACTCCAATTGATCCTGATTCATATAACCTATCAAATACATTTTAAAATATACTAACACTATTCCCACAAACACATATTTCTATTGCAATTTCCTATCAATACCACTTCTATTTGACTATAAATATTTATGTTCTTCATTATTTATATTTCTTTTAGTAGGTCCTTATGGGCTCTCTAGCAGTTCACCAACTTTCTCTATTATGTACTATGCTTGAAAATAGCTCACCATGTTACTATTTCATCTAAAATAACAAGTCTCAGCAATGGTTTAAGCCTTCCTTAAGATCCATTCCTAGTCTTGTTGAATTATCTCTGAAAAATTAATTTTGACTTCTTAAATGTCATTTGGACTTTTTGATTATTTTTTACTCAGCTAAGCTTGTTGAATAATTGACTTCTGAATTAGAAAGCATTGCTCTATGCTTTTATCAAACAGATATTTGTTACTGTTAAATATTAGAGTCTATCATTTTGTGGTTCTTTGACTTACTGAACTTATTCAGTAAAATCACAAAACATATAAACAGTTTAAAATATTTATCACACAAAATACTTATACAATATAGTCATTGAATGTGTTGATGAAGACTTCGGAAATTATACTGTACAATATCCTCATTTAACAGATGAATAAATTAAGATGCAAGAAGATCCAGTGAATTTTCTAGAGTAACACAAAATATTCAGATGTTCTCGACCCTGACCATAGCTTATACTACCACATCATCTCAATTCCCTACATATCTTATTTATTCAACAAATACTGAATGATTACTATGTTCTAAGCACTGTTACATCATTGAACAAAACAGAAAATATGAAGTTTATAGTTAAGTGAGATAAGGGTATCTTGATGCTCTTTAGTATTGCAAAAATTTTGTTCAAATTTATCCAATCTTTTACTGTGGAGATGGAAACGGTTACAAAGTCAAGAAATCTGGTTATATAAGTATACAGGCAAAATTACTTCCCAAACTAAAATTCTGCTAATTATCACTCTTGATTTGGGAATAACATAGAACTATTGTGTATTTAATGCACTGATTCAAATACTTACATAAATTCTATAGTACTTTAGTTTCTAAATATTTTCTATATAATCATACAAATCTCCTTTAATCCTCAAAGTATTTTTTCATGGTTTTTTATAATTCTACCTTACTATAAACAACTATAAGTTTAGAAAATAATTTTATTTCTGTACATTTCTTCAATAGGTATCACTTACATATTCCCACCAATAGGTAGGCCATTCTTGTTTTGTTATAGATCCAGCAACGTCCCGTGTGTCCACATTTATTGATATCCCGAAAAGTACAAGAATTTTCTACCGAAAATTGAAAAGCTAGTGGTCCAGGAATACTCCCTATGAAAAATACAATGATTGTAAATTCTACATGAAAACACTATAGGTCAGGATCAAAATTATTTTCTTCTAAAATTAAACATGTTTAATATATATATATATATATATACACACACACACACACATACATATATATATGAGATGAATCATAATATAAGCATACTATTTAAAATTATCTAATAATTTACTCAGGATTGATAATCACTGAAAAACTATATAAGTTTTCAAAACATCTGTATTCCTGTAGATGTAAAACATTTAGTACATCTGCATCTTTTTAGAATGTTGTACATGCTGTTATTTAGATGACATCTCAAAATTTTTGTTGATTTCTGCATGAAAAACTTAGGAGAAAGTATTTAAAACAGAGATATCAAATACTGATTTTTATGAACTCAGTATGTCTTCAAAACTCTCTATGAAATTTTCAATGACTGAAAAAAGTTTGTCATCTATACGTGTGATTTATCAAGATTGAAAAAAATAACTGAAAATGCAAATGCTTTGGTGTGTTTACAGTAGCCCCAGATTCAGATGACCCAGAATCAAAGGAACAGCTGTGCTGCCTGAGGGAAACCTCTACATATTCTCAGAGACAACATCTCCTCAGCAATAATGTTATTTTCAACTACAAGTGATTGAACAGTCACATATAAACACACACACACACACACACACACACACACACTGTCTCTTTCTCTCTCTCTCTCTCTCTTGCCTCAAAGACACCAGAATCAGGTTCTCAGAACTAAAAAATATCTCTGATGATTGACCACCTTCTTGGTCAACAGGAAAGCAAATATAGGAGCCCTCTTGCCTCATGACTCTTGATTCCTGCACGTGCTCATTATCTAGATTTCCCCATCTCCATGAATGATTACATTCTTTTTATAGTTGGTCAAAGTGAAAATCCTAGGCTACTCATTCACTTTTTCTGTTTCCTGCCATCTTTTTCCAATCCATCATGAATCTTTGTAACACTAATTCCAAACATATCTTGGATATGTTGCTTTCTATCTCCACTACAACTTCTAGAATCCAATTTATTATAACTCTCAGACTTCAGCAAAAGTCTCTCTTTTCTTTTCCTCCACATTTATTGCTTATAGGTATTTCTTTCTCCTGCAGCAAAGTTATCTTTTAAACATAGATCAGATAATATCTATCCTCTGCTTAAAATTCTCTAGTGGCAACCCTGCAATATCTAGAGATAGTCTGTATCTGTATCTATCGTCTTATTTTACCCTCTCCCTTTCAAAAATACATCAGCCTCACTGGCTTCCTTTTGCAGGAAACTGCATATGGCACTGGCTGTTTCCTACACTACTTCTTCCATTACAAATCTCTTCTTATCAAGTGGATCATTGTCCAAAACAAAAATATGCTCCAATTTTTCCCATTTCAAAAAGCTAATTTTAATCACACATGTGGATCTAGCTATAGAATGATTTCTCTATCCCACATCAGAGGCACATGCAGATTTTTCTACATTCTTTTACCATATGTCTTTCAGTCTTCAATCAAGTCTAATCATGTTCTCTTACCGCTCCAACGTTTTTAATCAACTTCTTGAATCAGCAGTTCTAATATAGTCATAATATGGATTTGAAATCTAGGTTTTGCTATTTAAGGAAGGCAAAGCAAAGAGTGCATTATCCTCAGCAAAACCAATTCGTTCTTACAAAGAAGACCCCAAAGGCAATCACAGCAACAACAAAAATAAATAAATGGGACCTGATCAAATTAAAAAGCTTCTGTACAGCCAAAGAAACTGTCATGAGAGCAAACAGACAACCTACAGAATGGGAGAAAATATTCGCATGCTACACATCCGATAAAGGGCTGATGACTAGAATCTATGTAGAACTCAGAAAAATCAGCAAGAAAAAATAAAACAACCCTATCAAAAAGTGGGCAAAGGACATGAACTGAAACTTTTCAAAAGAAGACAGAACAATGGCCAAGAAACATATGAAAAAATGCTCAACATCTCTAATCATCAGGGAAATGCAAATCAAAACTACAATGAGATATCACTTATCTCCAGTGAGAATGGCCTTTATCAAAAAGTCCCAAAACAATAAATGTTGGCATGGATGCGGAGAGATAGGAACACACATACAGTGCTGGTGGGACTGCAAATTAGTGCAACCTCTGTGGAAAGCAATATGGAAATATCTTAAAGAG
>NW_012140525.1:2874861-2877446 GCF_000956105.1 Propithecus coquereli | reverse complement strand
CAATTTGACAAAGCATGTGGCTAGTATTTAAGAAAAGTAAAACCTGCCATCTGTGTCCATGTCCTCCTTCCACCACAACCTCCCTCCCTCTAAAAAATGTGATTATATTTGTGATTAAAAGAGACTATGCCAACCAAAAAAAAAGAATTAGTGTGTGTGTGTATTGCGTATATATGTGTAATTATAGTTATTTAGGAAAAGTTCTATTAATTTAAGAAAGTTCCCTCAAAATATTTATATTCAATGTCATAAACAAGGCAATTGAGGGCAATTAAAGATAATGTAAAGAATAAAATGAAATTCTAAATAAAGCAGGGAAAAATTACAGGGAATATTGGAGGGGTATAAGGGTATACTTAACAGATCAGGGAATGCCTCAATGATGAAGTGATATCTGAGCAGAGATTTGAAGAAGGTAAGGGAGTGAACCACGTGGTTATCTGGAAGAAGTATGTTCCAGGTAGAAAAACAAAGTAGTTGAAAAGTCTTGTGCTAGAGCTTGCTTGACAGGTTCAAAGAAAAGCAAGGAGAACAGCATGGGTTGGAGCAGAATGAAAAAGGAGACTAAGAGAAAATAAAATCAGGGTGGCAGGGGAAGGGTTGATTATACATAAATTGGTAGGTAATTACAAGAGCAATTTAAGAACTTTGGTTTTTATTCTTAGTGATGTGAAGCCATTGGAGGGATATAATATAAATGACATCTTTTAAAATATCACTTTGGCTGCTATATTGAGACTACTGTACTATGTAGGCAAAGGTAAAAGCAGATAAAACAGTTAAAAAGCAATAGAAATAAGGTGCAAGACAATAGTACTTGGGGTCAGGATAGTATCAGAAAAAATGATCAGATTCAGCATTGACTTTCAAAGTAGATGTAAAAATGTCTTGCTAAAAGATTCTAGAGTGGAAATGGTTACCAGAAAGAAAAATTCGTATGGAAAGGGCTTCCCTGAGAGAAACTAAGGCCTTCAATCAAGAGAGGCAGTCAGTTCATAGCTCACAGAGAGAACCAGGAACACAACACAATACAACTTCACTTTTTTCCCCCTATCTTTCTGATTCTTTTTGCTAGCGTTACACTCATTATTACCTTAATTCTGTCAGAAGCCAGAGGGCAAAGGAGCTCTCATCCTACAGTTCATTACCCTGGGACAATGAGCATGGTAGAGAAGTTGAAAAGTGGATCTGGAGGATTAGATAGACTAAAGATATCTAGCAAAATGAATAGTTGCAGGTCATAGAATTTAAGCTAACTAAGGGTAGAAGTAAAAATATAAAGGAGGTTTAGTGAAGTGATGGTAGAATTAGGAGATATTAAGCTCTGGAAGGGCTAAAGAATTGAGGAGTCCATGTATCAGAGAGAGTGAGGTGCAAGAGAGGGAGTTGTAGTTTAATAGTGGGATGACTGAAATTGAGATCATGGAAGAAGTAAAGTTATTGAAAATAAAAGGCCTAGGGTGTGACTATGGAAGGATGTTAGATGAGGCAGGGTACAAACAATGTTACTGGGAAAATGTAAGTCAAGGAATTATAAGGGTACTTTAGAAACAGTTTGAAGATAAGTTTCAAGATCACTATACATGGTATTAGAAAGAGTGCCACCACCTTAATCCTGGACTGCCCAGCCTCCAGAACTGTGAGAAATAAATTTGTTTTCCTTATAAATTACCCAGTCTGTAGTATTCTGTTATACCAACACAGAACGGGCTAAGATAATCACTGATACTTTTAGATAAGTAGAAAGAGTGTCAGTGAACCAGGGCTTAAAATCCTCAAGGAATGAGAGGAAGAAATTTTGAGTCTGAAAATGACTGTAACTAGGAAGGTAGTAGAAGTAATGCCTTTAGAAGTAATTAAAAGACAAAATTCCTCTGTCTTGTCTTTGAAATTAAAAGACCCTCATGAAATCTGCAAAATATCAGCTGGAATAAGTCTCAATGATGGAGGTTTGGGAGGAAGTAGGAAGAAAATTCTTTGATGATTAGTGGCATGCTATTAATAATAGCTTCTGCTATTATAAATTTTCCTTTGAAGACACTATTTCCATCAAGGATAACTGTCCTGTTGGGTAATTTCTCACAGATTTATTTTATTCTTCTTTCAATTTTTATGAAAAAATATTTTCTTCAAGAAAAATATTTGTTTCTTCTTTCAATTTTTATTAAGTATCAAATGTTATCACACAATTTGGCTATTTTGTGGATTATTTCTATCACTATTATTCATTATGAATGAATTATTCCTTAGAGAAATATAAAAAAATTATGAAGAGTTTCATGAAATAGAAGGAAACTCCATAAAAGGGATTCCCCAGAAAAGGAAAGACATGTTGGAGCTATGTAACGGATGGCCTGTTTAGCTCTTGAATATCCCATGGAATCTAAACATCAAGGTCAAACAGTTCTGCTGTAAATTGTGATGACATGGTGAGCATTTAAAAAATCATTTATATACTACAAAATAAAGTGGCGGACAGAAGTAAGTGGAGTATAGATAAAGCAAGATTTTCCATAAGTTACTAAATTTTCTGTAAGTTAATAAATTATAATTGGTATATGGAAGTTCATTATTTTTTGTTACAT
>NW_012140525.1:2873457-2874811 GCF_000956105.1 Propithecus coquereli | reverse complement strand
TAGTGCAACCTCTGTGGAAAGCAATATGGAAATATCTTAAAGAGGAACAAATAAATCTTTAAAAACATCAGATTTAGTGCCTTTGGTGATTAAAACATTCAAAAGCAGTAGTCTAGGTTAGTGGCTTCCCAAACACGCAGGCGGTGTGGAGTACAGTTGCTGTGGTTATACAAGTGTTTTGTATGAACTCACCAAACCACTTGTATGAGATGATGACTATATTTCAGATTAAACAGATTGTACCTTCTGATCAAATATAATATAATGTACTTTTTGTACGGCAGTTAGGACCAGCTTTGCATTAGGTATTCTCTCTTTACATTAACTATCTCCTAAATTCTGTAAAGCAGCTCCCCCTTTCACTTGCTTTTTGTCATTTAACCATGATTATTTGTAATGCTATATATTAATACAGGTGGACACATATACATATCAGAAAAGAAACAATTTGATATAATAAAATATTGCCAAAAATCCATACCAAATATTCTTTTGGTCACAAAGCTCATACCCAAGGCCAGAGAACGCAGTTTGTCAGGTAAAATCCTAAAAGCAAATAGCAATGATATCAGCACATCATTATTATCAGCTATAGAGAATGTATGCTAGGTTCAAGGTTAATTTTTTTTCCTGTGCATTAGTTATATGAAGCATCTTTAGCCAATTGACAGTGTTCAATCTGGCCTATTAAAGGACTGCAACTTTTCCCATTTCTCCATATCCTGCCCTTGCCAACCAATTCCAAAGCTCCTTGCTCTTCCCAAGGAGGAAGGATTTTATGGTTCAAATCCTCTGCTTCAGCTTCCTTTTCCTTTGCCAGAAAGACTCAGCACTAGCTTTCATATTTACCTTTCTTCATTCTGTTGTGCATATCCATTGTTTTAAATTTATTTTTTCCCCTGTGAGATCCTCTCTCCACTTTTTTCCACCTTACCCTCTGCCCTGGAAGGCTGACCTAAACGGACTACATCAATAGGTTCTCTTGCCTTCTGACTTCTGATTGGGTTCTGTCAATGGGGCACTCTGAGTTAGGGAGGGAAGTGAGGTCAGGGTGTTCATTCTGAACGACCCTCCCTGCAATGACCTCAGGCTGACTGGGTCCTACAGGCAAAGCGGTCCTTTTTTCAGGTCTCTCTCTTTCCCATTCTTTGTTTCCCTTTGGGACTGGGGTGATAACCTACCAGAGGTACTGCATTATACCTTGGAATTCCTTATACCCTACCCATATTTTAAACAGCCACTTTATTTAACCTTACTCCAAGTATCCTAATTTGAGGGTGCCATCTCTTGTTGGACTTGTGACTATTATACACTGCCAGTGGGACTGCAAACTAGTGCAACCTCTGTGGAAAGC
>NW_012140525.1:2858349-2860382 GCF_000956105.1 Propithecus coquereli | reverse complement strand
AAGGCCAATTTCACTGGAGGTAAGTGATATCTCATTGTGGTTTTGATTTGCATTTCCCTGATGATTAGAGATGTTGAGCATTTTTTCATATGTTTCTTGGCCATTATTCTGTCTTTTTTTTTGAAAAATTTCAGTTCATGTCCTTTGCCCACTTTTTGATAGGGTTGTTTGATTTTTTCTTGCTGATTTTCCTGAGTTCTAAATAGATTCCAGCTATCAGTCCTTTATCAGATGTGTAGCATGAGAATATTTTCTCCCATTCTGTAGGTTGTCTGTTTGCTTTCGTGACAGTTTCTTTGGCTGTGCAGAAGCTTTTTAATTTGATCAGGTCCCATTTATTTATTTTTGTTGTTGCTGTGATTGCCTTAATTTTCTATTTAATGGAATCATCATTCATTCAGTTCCCCAAACTGGGAGTATGGATATAATCTTAGATTTCTCTGTATTTTGTACTAGGCACATCAAATTAATAAACTTTACCCTTTTATCCAAATTAAATATTTCCCAAATATTCTATCATTTTTATCTCTAACTACCACTACTAAATTCTAATTACTTTTCTTTTTCTCCAGTTCTTCCCCTTAGTTTCATTCTCCACACTATCTTCAAAGTACTCTATGTAAAATGCAATTTTATCACTTTTGTTCCTGAGCTTTAAGATTTTCAATGGTTCCCAGGTGTGTACACAGGGTAACACTATTCACGTTAACACGGCAACACAAGGCTGTCCATAATCAGACCCTTACCTAGCTAAAATCTCCTTGTCTCATTCACCGTCATGCTATTCCTGTCGTAACAAATTTCTTGACAAGACATTTCATACAATTTTGCCTCTACTTTCACTGCTCACTTTTCCTATTAGGGCCTTGACCACAAACTGCTTGCAATTTGAGAAACCAATTATCTTCCTAATCCAGTTCAAGTCATACCACCTACAGCACTTTTCAAATCATCTTAGATAGAAGTTATCATTTTCCTCGCTTTGTTACCTGATCAGCCTGTACAAGCTCCTCATGACTTAAAATTTTGTGTTAGCATCTTGGAATAAAAATGGAAAATAATGGCCAATTATTGTTACTATGATAAAAATTAATATTAAGTAGATTTCATATATTGAGAAAGAACATATGAATAATAAATGTCAATTCTATTTAGAATAATAATAAACTTACGTACTGAAATTCTAAAAGTTATTATGCTCCTGTATTGATGACACTGATGTTTTCTCATAGTCAAATGGGCCGATATAAAAGTAAATAGTCAATAAATTCCTTTAACCAATGAATCAACATTATAACTAAATATGTGTTATAAGTAAGAATTTCTTATATTTATGAATTTTCCATGTGTGTTAAGTAAATACCTTATTTTAAGTTAAAGTTAAACTCAATGTGATATCTATTTACTTTATGCAAATAAACTAGTTAAAAGAGAGAATTAAGTATACACATAAATTTTGACAATGTATCAGTTTTGCCCTCTGCATTTGCTACCATGAAACACAGAATAAATCATTCACTTCAATATTCTAAAATTTTCCCCAAATCACTTCTCTTATGTATTAAATGAATAATGATTTTGAATAACATATACATACCGAATGATGGCCATGGTGAGTGGTACGCCAGAAAAGCCAGAAAATATAATTACAGAAGAGACAAAAGCAATGAACAAAGGTAATTTATAGCATTTTGCATCACATTTCCCAGGTCTGGCATCAATAAATTCACCTTCTCCATCTGCAATTATTAATCCCTCTTTAATGCAAGAACAATTGTAGTACACCTATGAATATTGGAGAAACAATCTTTCAAAAATATAGTCATGAAACAAAAACTCACATAATGAAAATTAAATCAATAACCATAGGGAGACTGGCCAGTTTTATTAATAAATATCTTTACATTAAGCTTTGCAATTTATTTAGAAATCAAACATTAATGATAAATCCAAGATATTTTGCCTGACATACCCCCATAATATGCTGAAATAAAAATTTTTTTAAAAATTACAGTACTTTTGCCAACATAATA
>NW_012140525.1:2851010-2855544 GCF_000956105.1 Propithecus coquereli | reverse complement strand
CAATAAAAATCGGAATATATATTATTAAATTTTAAGCCAGTGAAAACATTACTATGAGGAACTAAATTAAAGTTGGTTGGGTATGCTAATTTCTTATATGTGTATAACAGGAAAATATATTGTTACATAGGCGTGAAATTAATAAAGGACCTTATCACCTATTAAGGGAGGTGGCATGCCCATCGATCAGGAAATATACCTCTCTGTTGCTCTCTCCCATTCACAAGAACTAGCCAGAACAGGGAAAGAGGAACAGAATATTAAGAGCATGTGTCCATACTTCTGTACAACTTAAAAGGTAAAAATGTAGTAGAGAGTCCATTATTTTACAGCTTATGTATGAAACTTTGGATATTAAAAAAATTAACCCAAACAAATCAAGTGGTCAACTGCTTTCCATGACAAAATAAAAAAATGTGTTAGGAGATAGTAGAAGGCCCAGGGAATTAAGGGATTCTGATGGTAATGGCCACAAAAATGAACAAATAGGGAAGTTTTAAAATGGTCCCAATTCATGTAAATGCCAAAGGACAAGCAGGAATAACATATATTCAATTTCACATCACTTATATTACTTACTACCCTATGAATCTTCTTTAACTCTCTTACTTTTCTGGTGCGGCAGAAACAGAAACGGCAAGGTATAAACATTTTCAATTTCTTAGCAGCAGGAAAAACTGAATGAAAGGTGACTAAATGGCTAGTATTGGTCAACCCCTTGGTGTGGGAAAGATTGTAGTTCAAGGTTTTGGGGGATTGGGTGCTGCTGATAGGTAGCATAAAACTAAGAAAAACTACATAAGTGGAAGACAAAATGTTCTCTTGGATTTTTTTTTTTTTTCAACTTTGTTATGGCAAGAGGTAGATAACAGTCCCCCATTGTTTTAAAACTATAAAATTGTGATAATATATTATATGTAAGCACATTTTAATGCAGGAGTATCTATTCCATGCCCAATTTCCATAAGCTGTTTGTATGGTGATAACATGAAGAAAATTTTGTTTCTTCCTTTTAATATTAAAAATGGAAAATAAGAAAAAAGCTTTTATAGAGAGCTAGGAGAGGAAGAAACATAGTAAGATAATTACCTTTTGTTTGTTTAACATTTTAGAATATGTACAGCCTGCAAAGCAGGGAGAAAAATATTCAATATCATCTCTTCCACAGACAGAACTATAAACTGAAGATGAGCAGCTACATTGTTCATTGCAAGGAGCTGTGAGGTCTCCCAACTGCCCTGTTCTGTAAAAACAAGATTGAATGTGATTATGTTACCATTGTTTTTTAATTATTAATATATATATCGAGATAGTAATATCAATACAATTCATAAAAATATGCTTATTGAAATAATTTCTTTTTAACAGCTTTAGTGAGTTATAACTGATATGCAATAAACTGCACATATTTAGAGTGTGCAATTTGAAATATTTTGATATATGTACACACTTGTGAGATCATAACCACAATCATCTTAACAAACATAATTATCAGCCCCCAAAATTTCCTTATGCCCATGTGTAATTCCTCCACCCCCTGGCATACACTGATCTACTTTCTGTTACTATTTATTAGTTTGAATTTCCTGTTTTATGAAATGGAATCATACAGTATGTATACTTCCTTTGACTTCTTTCACGCAGCTGGTCTTTATATGGTTTTTGTGTAGTTATATACCTCCATGTCTTTTGAGTAAATATTTAACTTTTAACTTTTTAAGAAACTCTCAAACAGTTTTCCACAGTGGTTGTGATATTTTGAATTCCCATCAGCAGTGTATTAAGAGTTTCGGTTGTTCTCTGCATTTCTTGTTAACACTTGGTATAATCTTTTTTATTTTAGACATTCTAACAGGACTAAACTAGTTTCATATTGTGCTTCTTTAATATGCATTTTGCTAGTGACTAAGGATGTTGATCATCTTTCTATGTGCTTATTTTCCATCTATATATATTATTTGAATAAATGTCTGTTCGAATTGTTTGCCCATTTTCATTGGCTTGTTTTCTTGGTATTAAGCATTGAAAATACTTTATATGCTCTATTTTGTAAAGAACTAAAAACGAGTTCTTTGTTAGATATATTGTTTTCAAATATCTTTTCATAGTCTATGGCTTGTTTTCTTCATTTTATTAGCAGTCTTTCAAAGAGCAATTTTTCTAATTTTGATGAAATCCAATTTATCAATTTATTTCTTTCCACATTATATGTTTGGTGTCTTATCTAAGAAATCTTTGCCTAAACCAAGGTCAAAAGTATTTTCCCTTAAATTCCTGGAATTTTATATTTCACATTTACATATACAATCCATTTGAACTAATTATTTTATATGGTGCAAATTATGGATCAAAGTTCCTTTGTTTGCATATAGATATTTAATTATTCTAGTATAATTTGTTTAAATGACTGCATGTTCTCCACTACATTTTATATGTATCCAGTCAAATATTAATTATACATATATGTGTGGGTTTATTTCTATAGACTCTCCATTCTGTTCTACTGATGTATTTATCACTTTGATGGCTACTGTAGCTTTACAAAAAGTCTTGAAATCAAATAATGTTAGTCCTTCTCTTTTGTTGTTCTTTGGAATTTTTTTTAGCTTTTATAGGTCCTTTGTATATCTATATAAATTTAAAAATTATTTTGCCAATACCTAAAAATGAAAATGCTAGGATTTTGATTGTGATTGCATTAAATACAAACAACTTGAGAATTAACATCTTAACAATATTGAGTCTTGCAACCCACAAACATGAGTGATTTCTACATTTAAAACTTTAGGTCTTTAATTTCTCTCAGGAATGTTTTGTAATAATGAGAAAATAGATCATTCACACTTTAATCAGATTTATCCTTAAGTATTTCTTTTTCTTGACATAATCAGTAATGGAAATTTTTGTTTAATACCAATTTTTGCTTGTTTGTAGGTAAAAATACCTTAAATTATTGCATATTAATCTTGTCTTCTATGGTATTTTTTCTTTTCTTGATACTATAGTTAATGGTATTATTTTTAATATTGGTTTCTGCTCATTTGTAGGTAGTACATAGAAATACCATAGATTCTTGCATGTTGCTCTTGTATCCTGCAACCTTACTAAACTTATCTTACTAGTTCTAGTGGCTTTATGATTTTCTAAATAGACAATCATGTCTCCAAATAAACATAGTTTTTCCTCTTTTTTTCCTATCTGGATGCCCTTTATTTTTTTCTCTTACATTACTGTAATGGCTAGAACCTTCAGTATGATGTTAAAATAGAAGTATTGAAAGCATACATCCTTCTTTTGTTCCTGATTATTCAGTATTTCATCACTGTCTTAGTCTGCTTGAGCTGCTATAACAAAATGCCAGACTGGGTGGCACAAACAATAGACATTTATTCCCGATAGTTCTGAAGACTGGAAAGTCTAAGATCAAGTGCCAGCAGGGCAGATTCTGGGCTGAGTGAAGGCCCTCTTCCTGCACTGCATACTGCCACCTTCTGACATGAAGCAAAAAGGGAAGGCTCCGGTCTCTTCCTCTTCTTATAGGACATTAATTTCATCATGAGGACTCCTCCCTCAGCACCTCTTCCATACCTAATTACCTCCCAAAGGCTCCACTTCCCACTACCATTACATGGGGGATTAGAACTTCAACATACAAATGGAGGGGGATACAAATATTCAGCCCATAATAATTACTAAGTATAATGTTGCGTAGGGTTCCATAAATTCCCTTACCAGATTGAGGCACTTCCCTTCCATTCTTAGTTTCTTAGTTTATTAGAAATGGATGTTGAATTTTATCCAGTGGAGTTTTATTGGCATCTATTGAGATTTTAATATGGTTCTTTCATTTTCAGTTTGTTAATGTGGTAGGTTACATCAAGTGATTTTCAAACATTAAACCAATCTTGCAATTTCTATGATAAATCTTGCTTGGTCATGATTTATTTTCCTTTTAATATATTATTAGACTCGGTTTACTAAAATTTTAAAATTATTTTTGCATCTATGCACCTGAAAGATAGGTCTATAGTTTTCTTAAAATATGGTTATCTGGTTTTGCCATCAGGATAATGTAGGTCTCATAGAATGAGTTAGTAAGTATCCACTCCTTTTCAATTTTCTGAAATGATTTGTGTGGTATTACAATTAGCTAGTCTTTAAATGTTTGATAAATTTCACTAGTGAAACCATTTAGACCTGGAGTTTCTTCGTGGTAAATTTGTAATTAACATTTAATTTATTTAATAGATATCTAAATTATCTATTTCTTTTTGAGTTTGTGTCTTTCAAAGGATTTATCCATTTCATGTAAGTTGTCAATTTTATTGACATAAAGTAATTCCACAATTTTATCCTATTATCCTTTTTATATAATTAGATCTATAGTGCCATTGCATCACATCTGTGACTCTTTTTTTTTTATTTCAGGATATTATGGGAGTACAAGCATTTTGGTTACATGTTATGTGCCCATCGATCCATGAGTGGACTAGTAAAATATGGTATATGTATATGATGGAATACTACTCAAATA
>NW_012140525.1:2849281-2850960 GCF_000956105.1 Propithecus coquereli | reverse complement strand
CCCGCCTCGGCCTCCCAGAGTGCTAGGATTACAGGCGTGAGCCACCGCGCCTGGCCTATACCTCCCATTTTTTATGCAAATAAAAGTAATGATAAAAACATATCTATGCATTCCACCCTTTCATCACAGGAGGTAGCATGCTATATTCATTGTTCTTTGTTTTGATTTTTTCAATGTAACTACATATTTTTAATATCCCTTCTTACATGAACATAGAGATACTCCCTATTCATTTTTTACAGTTGCATAATATTGCTTTGTTCAGAAGCAAGATCATTTATTCAAATAGTTTATTGTTCCTTCACACTTAGTTTTTCCCAGTGTTTGGGTTATCTATATCATATATTATGTATAACATGATATAGATAATAACATAGATAATATATGATATAGATAACCTTACAGGTATAAATTTATCTGTTTGCAAAATGTCTTCAGTAAAAACTTCAAGAAGTACAAGTGCTGGCATAAAGGGTAAACACATCTGTAATTTCGTTAGGTATTACAGATACCTCTTAATAGAGTTGTATCATTTTGTGCTCTCTCAAGCAATATATGAGAGTACTTGTTTCTACACATTTTCATACACAGATTCTATTATCAAAGTTTTACTCCTGTCAACCAAATATATAATAAATATTATCACATTACAATTTTGATTTTTATCTCCTTTATTATGAGTGTGGCTAAATATCCTTTCATATTAGTATTTGTATTTTGTGTTCTTTGATGCTTTCCCACTATTCTATTTGGTTGTTAATCTTAGGAGCACTTTACAAATTAGAAGAATTAATCTTTTTACAGGATATGAGTTACAAATATTAATTGTTGCTTGACTTTTGACTTTCCTCATTATTATTAATTTTATAAAGTAAAATTTATCAGTCTTTCCTTCATGACATCTAGATTTTGAATCATAGTTTGGGAAACCCTCTTTTAAAGATAATAACAAAATTAGCCAATGTTTTCTTCCAGTATTTGTAATATTTACTTTTTTACATTTAAATCTTTATTCTATTTGAGTTTTTCTAGGTATATTAAAAGAGCTATGGATGTATCTTCCCCCAAAATATATCCAGTTATATGAGAACCATTTTCCAAAAGAGTCCATCTTTGGTGCACTTATTTAAGATTTCACTTTCATTATACATTAAATTCCCATATAAGTTGGAGTCTATTTTTAGACTTCTTGTCAGTCTGTTCATAAATCAATACTAATTTTTATTTCAAAATATTAAGGGGGTACAAATGTTTTTGTTACACAGATAGCTTTTATAATGCTTATGTCAGGGCTATTGGTGTGTCCATCACCAGAATGGTGTTCATTGTACCTGTTAGGTACGTTTTTAACCCTTGCCACTTGATTTCCAAAGAATTTTACTTCTGTCTGTGATTATAGCAACACTTACATGAAATTTCAACTTTTTCATTTCTTTTTCTATTTCATATACTAAAACTAGAGTATATGCATATGTGTATATGTGTTTTACTCTCCTTTTTGCTCTGTCCAGTTACCAAGAGAAGTGAGAAGATTCAGAACTAAACTTGTGGAATGTTACTATCATCTCTTTCATCTCACTGCTGGAAACACTTGCTTGGATGTTTCACATGAGCTTTAAATAATGTTCAACATAGTACTGATCATGTTCAATCTGAGCTTTCTCTTCTCTTTTAATTTT
>NW_012140525.1:2846464-2849231 GCF_000956105.1 Propithecus coquereli | reverse complement strand
ATTAATAATAGTATGTATCAGTAGTTTGTAAATTAAAAGATACAATTAAGAATAATTTTTGAACGTTTTAGAAAGTTAATAAATAAGTGTTACATTTTAATGGGTATATTAAATAAACGCTATGGTTACCCTTTTTTTCTTTGTATTAGAACTTGAACAATAAACTGTAGTATGATCAACATTTCATCCAAAATTATTTAATTTATAAAAATATAGCATGTGTACAGATTTTGAGATATTTTGCAAAAGGTGGGATATTTCTACCCATATCAACCTGGTAAGAATATATTTTTCTTCCTCAAATGTTTACTACTAGGAAAATGAGAAAAATTACCCAATCCTAAAATGATAATTATATTTTTAAATGAAAAATAACATACTTTTATTGCAAGCAGATTCATTAAAGAGAGTTTAAAAAAAAGTAAAGTGTCACATTTTAGAAACAAAGTTTACTATAAAGTTTTGATATAAAGTGGAAATGTTGGCTGTATGCTTAACTATAATTGAATGTTCTGCTTCATTTAGCATGAATAGTCTTCTTGTATATGATATGATATTGGTGCTGTCTGAAGCATATACAAAGCCGACCACTATTCAAAAGTGTAATCATTACATACTATTTGTGTATCTTCTGTTTGATTACAACCCTCTTTCTAGTGAATATACAAACCAAGATGAAAAGATTAACGATTTGTAGGATTTTTCCAAATTAGTTAAATAAACAACACAAAATAAATAATAGGTATATATACAAAAATTTTAATGAAAACTTACTATGTTTTAACACAAAGTGAATACTTTTTAAAAAATTTTATCTAATGAGTAAAGCTATAACTAAGTGGTTTCAGAATTTCATTAAACAAACAAAAAACATTGTTAGCACTCTTCCAAAATGTAAAAAGAAGCTTCTGCCATGTTTTATATGACTTATAAATTTATATTTTTAGTCCATATCTTTCTCATAAGACATCGGTGTTAGGCATAAATTCTTGCCACGCACAAAATTTGCTCTACCCGTGGTGCTCCCTGATTCAAAAAGTGGAGCCATCACTCGTGCACTTCTCAAGCCCAGACTCTAGAATGAGATCCTTTTTCTCATGCAGCACAGCCAATCAGTAATACCGTGATTTTTTAAAAAAACATTTTTTCTTCTCTCCTTTTCTGCTTTTTTTACATCTCTAATTCCACTGGCTTATGTCAAGCCTATATCTTTTGCGTGAAATAAATGAAACAACTTCCTAATTTATCTTCCAACAACCATCCTTATCTACTCAGTCCATTCTCCATATAAGAAAGAGCTAAAGTGATTTTTCAAGATCAAGTTCTGATTATTACACTGCCTCACACTAGGATCCTTCAATAGCTTCTCATCATTCTTAGAATAAAATCTAAAATTACAAAAAAAATTTACTATGGTCAGCTGGATCTCATCAGTC
This sequence comes from Propithecus coquereli, assembly GCF_000956105.1. Taxonomy (NCBI): domain Eukaryota; kingdom Metazoa; phylum Chordata; class Mammalia; order Primates; family Indriidae; genus Propithecus; species Propithecus coquereli. The sequence continues at coordinate 2,847,795 of NW_012140525.1, read as the reverse complement.
TTATTTCATGTCACCTCCAAAGTTTTGCCCTCATCACCACCCTTGTTCACTATATTCTATAATAAAACACTCTTATAAAGCTACTTCTCCCACCAGAATCTTTGCATATATTGCTCCCACTGTGTGAAATATTCGTCTTCCATCTAGGGCTTAGCTCAAACATCATTTCTTCAGTTATACCCTCCCCAAATCCCCAGACTAAGTTAGATCGTTCTATAATTTTCTTATTGAATTTTTGTACATTTTGTTTGGAGTATATTTTCATATTACAGTTAAATGCTTTTTAATGTAACTACATTTCTTTTTTCTGTCTACAGTGCTACATCTAACACTATTCAGAGTTGCAGGGACCTGGTTGCTTTAGTTTCTTTTATCCTACTTCTTTTTCCTTAATGTGCTTACCCACTTTGTTGTTTGAATCCACAATGACTACCATAATTAGGGAGACATTAGTATAATATCTTAAAATAATGAGGGGTGGAAGGGAAAAAGTTGAAAAATTAGTTTTCTTAATGATCACCTCAATGGGAAAATACAGATAAATCATGAGTCTTTTCTGTTTACGCTTAAGTCTTAAACTGCTTCAGATTTCAGCAAATTTCTTGAGAGGAAAAATAATTTTATCATTCTTCACCCCATGTGATCACCAGAAACTCTGCCAGTTTGCTTGTCCTCCAGTAGTGCCCCTCGACCTGGGTCTGAGTCCATTGTCAGCAGCCAGCCTGCATCCAGAATTTGGCAAGTATCCCAGGGACAGCTTTAGATGTCCAGCTCACCTCTAAACACTTCTGCTCTCTCTGGAATTTTAATCTCTCTAGTCATTTGCCTCGTTTCTGACTTTAAATGTCTAATTCTTATCATTTAACCCAGCTTTCTAGTTATTCTCTATAGGGGAATTGGCCTGCTGCAAACTACTGCATTCTACCTCACTTCTGTGACTCTAATTATCACTTTTTTGATAGTAATTTCATAATTTATGTCTTAGGCTTTGACTTTTATTGTACTTTTAAAAAATAAACTACATTGTTTGAATTTGTAATATAATTATGCGCTTTGAAGAGAAAAAAAAGTATAAAGTAGGCACACTGGAGAAATTTGCTTACTTATACCCCTATTTCTACCCCACCTCCCGAAGGTTATCATTTTAACTACTTTCTTGTTTATACCTCCCATTTTTTATTCTTTTTTTTTTTTTGAGACAGAGTCTCACTCTTTTGCCCGGGCTAGAGTGAGTGCTGTGGCGTCAGCCTAGCTCACAGCAACCTCAAACTGCTGGGCTCAAGTGATCCTTCTGCCTCAGCCTCCTGAGTAGCTGGGACTACAGGCATGCG
>NW_012140525.1:2845076-2846414 GCF_000956105.1 Propithecus coquereli | reverse complement strand
AGAGGTTTAGCAATTTTATCAATTTTCTAAAAATATCAGAATGTTGTTGATTTTCTCCATTGGTTTTCTCATTTCCACTTCATTGATTTCTGCTATGATTTTAATTGTTTGCTTTCTTCTACTTATTTTGAGATACATCTGCTCTAGTATTTCTAGTTTTTTTAAGATAGAAACAAATGTTACTGTTTTGAGACTTTTTTTCTGATGTGGGCTTTTAATGCTATACATTTTTCTCCTAAGTATTGCTCTAGCAGCATTCCACAAATTTTGTTACAGTATGGTTTCCATTTTCATTCACTTCAATATATTTGCAAATTTTCCTTTTGAAGAAATTATTTGACCCACAAATAATTATTATTATTTACAAGTTTTATTTGGTTTCAAATATTTGGGGCTTTTCCAGAAATCTTTTTTTAATTAATTGATGGTTAATTTAATCACATCGTGGCCAGAAAATTTAATTCTATTGCATGGCTTGAATCTTTTTAAATCTATCGAGACCTGATTTACATCCCAGAATATGGTCTATCTTGGTATTATTTTATGTACACTTGAATAGAATGTGTATTATGTTATGTTGAAAATTTCTACAAATGTCAATTGGGTTGGTTGACAATATTGTTCAAATTGATTTTTTGGTCTACTGACTACTGACTGTTTGGTCTACTTCTTCTATTCATTATTGAGTCTTCTTCTATTCATTCTCTGACTGTATGTGTGGATTTCTCCATTTCTCCTTGCAGTGTATAAGTTTTTGCTCCACAGGTCTTAAAGCTTTTTCATGAGGTTCACAAATGTTTAGAATTGTTATATATTCTTCATAAATTGGCCACTTTATCATTATGCAATGACCTGTTTTATTCCTGCTAAAATATTCTTTACTCTCCAAATTACTTTGTGTGGTATTATACTTCAGCTTTCTTTTGATTATTTTTAATATGATACACCTTTTCCTAGCCTTTTAAAATTAATCTACTAGTGTCTGTATTTGAAATATATTTCTCTTATGAAGCATATACAGTTAGATCTTGCTTTTTTACTGAATTAAATATTCACTGTCTTTTTTTTTTATATTTCAGGGTATTATGAGGGTACAAACATTATGGTTACACTTTATGTCTTTGCCTCCCCCAAGCGCGGGTTAAACGCATGACCTTCCCCCCTACAATGCTCCCCATGTCCTTTAGTTGTGGATTTACCAGCCCCCTAATCCCCCTAATCCCTGGAGAGTATTTCTGCCATGTGATCACCCTAGTGTTGATCAGTTAGTACCAATCTGATGGCGAGTACAAGTGGAGCCCATTCTTCTGCTCTTGTGGTGCCTCACTTTGGATAATG